>NW_026999301.1:3685833-3985833 GCF_037126465.1 Ornithodoros turicata
TTATCTCACCTTGGTTAAAACACTTATAGATAGTAAACCAAATGTGGTACTTATTGAAGAACCCTATAACCATGATTTATTTGCATCCTCCATACCTCACAACTATTCTATAATCAAAGCAGAAAAAAAAACTCGAGTATGTATCTTAGTAAAAACGCAAGACTATGATATCCTCCCTCTTTTGATCAGTCCAACCCTTATCTCGTTCCTAGGCCTCCGCAAAGAACCACACGCTGCTGGTAAGTATTTTCATACGCGGGAGCAAGAAGCCTTCGCTGCCCTAGGGCTGCCGTGCCTGTCGACCAATCAGGGACGATTAATTTTGAAAGTTTGAATCCGAAGCGTTCATATCACAACAGTTTATTTCTACTAATCTTTAGACCGTGGATTTTTGCGTGATTTTTTTAGGAGTTTATTATTTAAGTCTATCTTGCGAAGTGTAAACCAGAGTGAGCCCTACCTCTGATGTGCCAAACGACCTCGGAGGGTCTCGGCGATGAAAACGGACAGCGCGGGCGTGTTTAAAACATTCGCTGGTGCGCGTCCTGGGGGGGACCTTGGCGCCCGAGAGACTGGCATTTCTGCTGAAGAAGGGCGGGGTCCTACCGCCCCTAAGAGCGATGGCTGCCATAGCAAATGACATGTAATTTTTTTTTTTTTTTTGTGGTCATTACTGGGGTCGAGGCCTCAACCAGCCGTTTCGGTTTTTGGGGGACCGGACGGGGCTTTGGTTGTTAGCAGGGCCAGGGCGAACCATGGGGGGGGTGGGGGAGTAGGTGCCTTCTGGTGGACAGTCATTTAAGCTTGTGTATGTTTGCACTTAGTGCAGTAGGCCCAAGATACCTACAACAATGACAAAGTAGAAAAGGCAAAACACAAAAGAAAACCAAGTAGGTGTATCTTGGTATGTTGTTGTAAATCACCACAGTGTGGTATGAGGCACGCCCGAGGGGCCTCCTCCCTTCCCCCTAGAGTGAGGCGCTCCCTTCATGCATAACAATGGTGCACACCAGTGCCATAGCGATCGATCCCGATGTTGGCTTTATATATAATGTCGTGAAGATAATGAAGACGATGCCCTGATCGTGCTCGCATCTGAATGATCGCGCGTGCCTGCTTCTTCTTGCTGGTCAGAATAAACCTCTCGATTGTCCCGCTGAGTTGCTCCCTCTTAATCCCCGACATAACTGGTGGAGGTGCGGGGCATCGATCCCCGTAGCAAAAGTCTAAACGACGCAATCGAAGCAAAAGTCTAAACGACGCCCTTCATGCTGGCCCGAATCTAAACCCCGACATACTTACTCTGCTGCTTCAGTTTCGTTGTCACGAAATCGCTATGACCGCGGATATTGAAAAGGCCTTTCTGCAAATTCGAATCGCCCCGGACGATCGCGACGCACTCAGGTTTCTATGGTTCAAGAATATACCCAGACGCGACAACTGCGAGACAGACATGGAAACTTGGAGGATGACACGAGTGACCTTTGGCACAAAACCGAGCACATTTTTACTTGCTGCCACGTTACAGCATCACTTCAAAGTTATGGCAGCAGAGTATCCGCAGATATGTGCGAAGTTCAAAGATTCTATCTACGTAGATGACCTGCTGACAGGAGCTGACACAGAAGAAGAAGCCAAGATTCTATACGCGGAGGCTAAAACGCTTTTTCAAGGAGGATCCATGAACATTAGAAAATGGGCATCAAACAGTGCTAAACTCGGGAATTTTTTTGAGACAGACCCCGACGAAGTATCGCCTTATACAAAGGACTCCAAGGAGATCAAGGTTTTGGGAGTCAAGTGGAACACTGAAAAGGATGTCATTTCGCTCAATCACAAAGCGCAGGTCAAGCAAACTGAATGTGTGTCAAAACGGCAAGCATTGCAGTTACTCCAAAGGGTGTTTGATCCTTTGGAGCTTCTGGTGCCTTACACCATCACTACCAAGATTCTCATGCAAGACATATGGCTGGAGCAAATCGAATGGGACAGTTTGCTATCCAGCAAATTAAAGCAACGATGGGACGATTGGTATGGACAAATTGAACAAGCTGCGCTTGTTGAAGTACCGAGAATGTATGGCAAATGGACGGAAACCACACGAGCGGAGCTGCATGTATTTGCCGATGCCAGTCCATGTGCCTATGGCACAGTGGCATACGTCGTCCTACACGGCCCGTTGGAAGTTGAATCGGCCCTCGTCCTGGCGAAGGCAAGGGTGGCACCTCTTAAGGCTCTAACTTTGCCGAGGTTGGAGCTCATTGCGGCAGTGGTAGCAGCAAGGCTACTCGCGTTTATAACGCGAAGTCTAGCGGATATCAAGACCATCGAGAATGCCGTACTGTGGACCGATTCAACCAGCGCCTTGTCCTGGATAAAGGGGCAATCCTGACAAGTGGAAATAGTTTGTAAAGACGAGAGTGCTACAAGTACGCGAGCACACATCACCGAGCCAGTGGCGTCATTGTCCAGCTGAAGATGACCCAGCGGAACTTCTCACGCGAGGTATTTCTGTGCAACAGCTACGCCGGCGCGGACTGTGGTGGAAGGGTCCAAGCTGGATCATTGCAGATGAACAAAAATGGCCGAAGAAGCGAGACGTCACGAGTGTTACCGGAGAAGGTACAGAAGAGAAAGTTGTGTGCAAAGTTGCATCAGTTGACACACCATCAATAGAGCCCGTCACTGATGCCAAGAATTACAGTAGCATAACGAAGTTACACCGAGATGACGGCATGGGCGATGCGCTTCGTCTACAACTGCAGCGAAGCACCGAGGCTGACAGGTCAGCTAACGGCTGAAGAGATGTCAGCGGCTGCAACGTATTGGATCAGAACGATCCAAGCGTCAAGCTTTGCACATGATCAAGAAAGGTTACGTAAGGGCATGTCCCTGAAGCGATCGAGCTTGCTGTACCAGTATCCACCATACCTAGACGAGAACGGGATAATGAGGCTCACCGGCAGGCTTCAGAAATCAAGATCGGCGTACGAAGAGAAGCACCCGGCCATCCTACCAAGTGACTCTTACTACACGGTGCTAATTGTGTGGCAAGCACACAGGACAGTCCTGCACGCAGGGACACACGATACCTTAATGGAAGTACGGAATAAATTCTGGATTTCAAGAGGAAGACAGCTCGTAAAACGGGTGCTCCGAACCTGTACGGTATGCAAGCGTTTCGAAGGAAGGCACGGTTGTGAGGTTACGCCTCCCCTGCCTCAGGACCGTATCACGGAAGCAAGCCCCTTTTCTAACATTGGGATAGATTTTGCAGGACCGCTGCTAGTAAAAGGACCGGAGAACCCGATGAAGTCCTATATAGCAGTGTTCACATGCGCCACAACGAGAGCAGTTCATTTAGAACTGGTAACCAGCATGAAGACCGACAGCTTCCTGCGTTGCTTCAGAAGGTTTGCTTCGCGAAGAGGTCTGTGCAACACTGTCTACAGCGACAACGCCCCCACGTTCAAACGAAGCAACAGAGAGCTGAAGAAGCTTTGGCACGTCATCAAGGGCCAAGAAGTCGAAGACTATCTCGCCTGCAGTGGCATTAGTTGGAAGTTCATCCCCGTCGCTGCTCCCTGGTGGGGTGGTTTCTACGAGCGCATGATACGATCCATCAAGCAAGCGATCAGGAAAACGATCGGAAGAAGGTTCCTTGAGTTCGACGAGGTGGCGACTATACTTACGGAGGTGGAGGCGGTCATAAATTCGGGACCACTGACATATACTTACAGTGAGTTCAACGAGCCAACCCCTTTGTCACCTGCGTTGTTTCTAACAGGCCGACGGCTGACAGATCTCTCTGATGTATGGAAGACCCGACAGGAGATGTTACGAGAACTATGGCTTGCCTCGAGAAAAGAGTACCTCGGCGAACTTCGATCAGCGCATCTGACATCATCCCGACGTGGGAAAGAGTTCGAGGTTGGCGAGATAGTACTGGTGGGCAGCAAGAAGCCTCGACTGCTATGGAAGATGGGGCAAGTAGAGGCCATAAACCGAGGAAACGATGGCGGCGTTAGGTCCTGCACAGTCAGGACTACAAAGGGCCTCATCAAAGGAATAGCAACGAGGAACCTCTACCACTTGGAAGCACCGAGCAAGGTCGACAGCTGCGTCGTCCATTGGTGGCCGGGGAATGTTGAACATTTCTAGAGGTGTCGACATGTACATCTTCATCATCACTGTGATAGCGAGCGAGCACGCGATATCACATTCTGTTTTTCCTTTTTTTTTTGGTTTCATCACGCTCTTCAGACATAAAGCTACTGGCTATACTTTGTCCAAGTCTGCGTACTAGTTTTTACAAGTATTGACAATAAAGGCATGGGTTATCCTGATAAAGCGTGTGGGGTGGAGGAAGTCAATAACGTTATTAAAACATTGAATAGGAGAGCTGATAAGGGCATTGATTTTTTTTAATGTGGACATTTAGGAAACGTTGCAGAATTTAATCATAACTTCGTAACCTGGATTTTGAATGGAGCATTTGCATTGGGTGCTTTCCCAGATGCATGGAAAATTGGCAAGGTCATTCTGATACCCAAGAAGGAGAGCGGTTTATTGCACACAAATGATTTTCGACCCATTAGCATTTCTATGGGCATTGGTAATGCTTACGAGAGGTTGCTGCACGGCAGGCTCGAGTCAGCCCTTCATAGAAATAATTTTTTTAGTAAAAGCCACTACGGTTTTTTACATAACAGATCCTGCACACTGGCATTGGAACACACCATTTCATCTCTGATTGAGGCAAAGCAAGGTGGTGGATGTGCAGCCTTATATGCTTTGGATGTTTCGAATGCCTTCACGTCGGTACGCCCTAAACACATTATTTGCAGTTTCGCTGGAGGGGAATGTCCCCGCAACTTGTGTAGAGCAGTTTGCGATTTCTTAACCAATAGAAAGCACTTTCTCATGACAAGTCTGGGTAATGTGGGGTTACAAGGTGTGTCGGGGTGTCCTTAGGGGTCGCCGCTTAGCCCTATATTATGGAATATAGTAGTTAATGACCTCCTTTCTAAAGAGTTACCGGAAGGTGTTCGCATATGCGGATGACGTTACTGTGATTGTACAGGGTAATACCCGTAAAGACGTGGAGGTCAAGTCGCAAATACTAATCGATTTAATCATAGAATGGGGTCATATAACTAATATCGAATTTAACCCAAATAAAACTGAGGCTGTTCTCGTTGCTAAGGGGAGTAAGTATGCAGGTAGACCACCAGTGGTTAAAATTGGGACAAATTCAATTAGATTTGGTACGCAGGTGAAGGTTTTGGGTGTGGTTATTGACAGCACCCCATAGGTGGGCATTTTGGTGAAACCTCACTCGCCCTCACCCTCACGGCCCTCACGGGCTCATGTCCTCACTCGCCCTCACCCTCACCGCCCTCACGGGCTCATGCCCTCACTCGCCCTCACCCTCACGGCCCTCACGGGCTCATGCCCTCACTCGCACTCACCCTCACGGCCCTCACGGGCTCATGCCGTCACTCGCCCTCACCCTCACGGCCCTCACGGGCTCATGCCGTCACTCGCCCTCACCCTCACGGCCCTCATGGGTACATGCCCTTACTCGCCCTCACCCTCACGGGCACATGCCCTCACTCGCCCTCACCCTCACCGCCCTCACGAGCACAGGCCCTCACTCGCCCTCACCCTCACGGCACTCACAAACGCAAGCCCTGAGGGTCTTACCCTCATAAGGTCTCCTGTGAGTGCACTCATGAGGTTGTGCCCCTCATGAGACCTCCTGTGAATGCACTCATGAGGTCTGAGGGGCGCCAAGTCCCTGTGAGTGAAGTCACTGGTGAGGCCTGAGGTGTGTGAGGTCAGTATGAGGGCATTCAGAAATGAGGTCAAATGACGCATACCAGACGTGCGCAAATTAAATTATGAAGGCATTGATGACATGGTTCCAGCGACACAACCACCGGCTGTGTACTTTAAAGGGCTGGTGTGCACGTACTTAGCAATTTCGTCTACGTCGCGCTGGGAACACAGCAAAGCGTCCTGAGCTGACTGATTACTTCATGATATGGTACCAGCGACTTAACTACTGGCAGGGTGCACTTTGAAGGGCTGGTGTGCCCGTTGTTAGCAATTTCATCTATGTCGCACTGGGAACACAACAAAGCCTCTTGAGCTGACTGATTACTTCATGATATGGTTCCAGAGACCCAGCTACTGACAGGGTGCACTTTAAAGGGCTGGTGTGCCCATTTTTAGCAATTTCGTCTACGTCGCTCTGGGAACACAGCCACGCGTCCTGAGCTGACTGATTACTTGGTGATATGGTTCCAGTGACCGAACTACCGGCAGTGTGCATTTTGAAGGGCTGGTGTGCCCGTTTTTAGCAATTTCGTCTACGTCGCACTGGGAACACAGCAAAGCGTCCTGAACTGACTGATTACTTGGCGATATGGTTCCAGCGACCCATCTAGAGGCAGGGTGCACTTTAAAGGGCTGGTGTGCACGTTTTTACAAATTTAGTCTATGTCTTGCCGGGAACACAGCAAAGCGTCCTGAGCTGACTGATTACTTGGCGATATGGTTCCAGCGACCCAACTACAGGCAGGGTGCACTTTTAAGGGCTGGTGTGCACGTTTTTACAAATTTAGTCTATGTTGCGCTGGGAACACCGCAAAGCGTCCTGAGCTGACTGATTACTTGGTGATATGGTTCTAGTGAGCGAACTACCGGCAGGGTGCACTTTAAAGGGCTGGTGTGCCGGTTTTTAGCAATTTCGTCTATGTTGCGCTGGGAACACAACAATGCCCAGGACAATTGGCTGTGTTCCCAGCGCGACGTAGACGAAATTGTAAAAACATGCACACCAGCCCTTTAAAGTGCACCCTGCCTGTAGTTGGGTCACTGGACCCATATCACGAAGTCATCAGTCAAATCAGGACGCTTTGCTGTGTTCCCAGCGCGATATAGACGAAATTGCTAAAAACGTGCACACGTGCACACGAGCAAAGGAGCTAGGAAAGCACTTTAATCACTAGCATTTTTTTAAACCAAGTGGTTAATAACCATATTAAAATGCACCATGCGAAGTAATACTATCAACAGGTGCATTAATATCCCAGAATTCGATTTTGAAAATCGCGACCGTGCGCAACGGTGGCAATACCCGGAACGAGCCGTCGAGCCGCTTGCGTCATTTTGACGTGAGAAAGGTGGATCCCCTGATTGGTTTCGAAGAACGTCGTCTGCTATTTTTCACTCGGAACCCCGCTGCAACGGTGGAAGACATTTCTTTTGCCTTTTCTTTGGTTTATCAGATACAGTAAACGAAGACTGGTCTACAGACACTGTTCAAGGTTAGACCGTGAGATTGTAGAGGCCTCCTCATTGAACTCCCCGAGCGAACCAAAAATCGGTCAACCTCTCCCTGCTTGACCTTGCTTTCCCTAAAGCGACCTTCCGGAGTAGGTGGATTGTGAAAATAAACTTCAGGTGCCAGTTGAACGCTGTTCTGTCCGTGTCTGTGTTTTGTATGCTGTTCGTTATCGTGGTGACTGTTTCTTGTTGTGTGGTTGGTGGCAATACGTATCAACACAGTGCGGCACTAAGCGCTGCTTCACTTCACGCCTCGAAATGATCGCTGCATGGCTATGACCACTAATTCCGTCCGCTATGTCATTATAGGGCTGTTGCCCTAAAGTTTGAGGAGGGCGACTGGAGCGCCACTCTGACCCCTACCGTCGGAATGCTACGGCACGCGGCCGCTCTCGCCCCGTATGCATAACTGATAGCAACGGGTAGGACGCGTCGAAGAGTGCGCCGTTTTTTTTTTGTTTTTTTTTCTTCGAAATCGAATTTTACTCGAATGGAATCGAACTCTACAAAAAATCACAAACTCCTGTTGTGTCGTACGCATAGCAGCAAGAAGATGGCTACGGCAAAAACTTGCCCGCCCAAGAAAAGTCCCCGGAAAAGATGTTCCCGAAAGAAATGTCCTCGACTGGCAGCGCTATTCCGGCGATATGCAGGCGGCTGTATTGTCTTTTGTACTTCAGAACTATCTAATTCTTAAAATATGAAGCCCCGAAGAAATTATTCCTGACTGCTGCCGCCGTTTACCCTTTTCAGTCATAGACTTACATTGCGGCTATGTAATATCCACGTAATTATTCTGTAACCTGAAGAAGTGCAGTCTCGTGCACGAAAGACTTGTTACCATGTGTAAATAAATAAGTTGCTCCTACCGTTTAAAATCACTATTTGATCTACTCATCACCGGCAACTTGACATCGCCTATTTTTCTGCCTTCGTATAATTATTGCAGTAGACAAATATCGGCATCCGTTCTCATGAAATAGAACACAAAAACTTTGACCAGATATACTTTTCGTTTTCTTGTATTTGCTATGCAGTTTTCTGCTTTTTATATTAAAAGTCGACTGTGCAGCCGATGCTTCGGATAATTGTCGCTGTGTGACAGTAAGATCTCGAGTCTAGGGACGACGAAAACAGAGACACACAGACAGAGTTTGGGGACGTCTGTATGTGTCTGTTTTCGTCGTCCCCAGTCTCCGGGTCTTACTGTCATGAATTACACTCACCAGCTCACTTGTTTTTATCAATTCTTTCACTGGGTCGTCGTCACCAGAAACTCCATATATACATATAGAAAGAAGAAATATAGCCGGAGCTCTTTGGAGCTCTTACAAACATATACATATACAATAGTATATAGTCTCGTGTATATGTGCACAACCTTTGTTTCCGTACGCATTAAGAAAAAAGTTAGACGTCTGTTTGAACGAGGCGGACATATGATAGCTGATTCCACATCTAAATAGTCGAGAAGTTCGCTTAGAGGTCCCAGGAAAGAGCAACTATTTGGGTGTTGAACCACAAAACAGTTTGTGTTTCTTTTAGATGCCCCGTTAATATTGTTCAACTATCTTCAATTATAACGGCGAGCGTTTTGTTAAGTCCCCATTGAATTCGATGAGCACCCTGCGAATTAATCTTTGCCATGTTCTTGTTAAGCCTGATTTTTCTCAGAATGAAATTTATACTTTGGCACCCCCAGTGCACCAGAGAAGCACACTAAACGCCCTAACAAACAGCATAATTCGCGACATACACGCGTTCTGCATATGTGCATCATGCCGCGCATTGTACACATGTTTCAGCGACGTTTTTAGAAAGAATTTGTCGATCCTTTCGACTTTTTTCTATCCGGAAAACAGATGATAAACGATAACGCCACAGCAAGTTAGCCAGCGTAGACTGAGTGTCGTGACTGTCGTCTGCTAGGGAGCGGCCGTGTGTTGAAAAGGTCGCCACTAGCGGCGCTGACACACAAGGTTCGCTGCGCCACCTGGCCCAGAGCAACAGGCCTATATCAATATACGCTATATCACTAATTCGCTATGATCACTAGTGCCCGTCACTTTGACTAGCAACTTTGTTAGCCATTCAGTTAATTCCTTATTCAGCTGGAGGAGTGTTCTTGCCCTTACGTTGCCAGATACAATCCAGTGAAATCTATCGCAATATGCAGTCGCCGGCACATCGTGACATCAGGAGTTGAACATTCATTGCCTGAGTTACACACCAACATAGCCAAGCAGTGTCATAAGACCACCACAATTTATGGTCAACTTACCAACCATCGAGCTAAACGAGAATTGGCCGATGCAGACTACAAATGTGTACGACGCAGACACGCAAGTTTGAGTTCATCCGTGCTCGGCGCCATTTGTTTTGTCACCATATAGTGCATCAGTTTTATCCACCATATAGTGACCGACAACGCCGGTTAAGTTTGCGTCCGACGACATATCAGCGTGCACTGAAACAACACGTGACTAGCGTAAATTTTAGCTGACTATAAAATGCACATGTTGCGCGCGGAAAACTGCCAACGGCAAACTGTGACTAACCCACCCATAATATTGCAAGCACACAACTAACCAACCAACATGCCGCCCTGCTAAGCCAAATGGCTTCTAAATGTGTCTTTCGTTCGCTAAGGCGACTTGAACACATATAGAAAATTCCTGAATTTGAGTGGGTAAATAGTGATGTTATGTTCTTAATCGCGGCATAACATCTTACGAAGCAGCATTTCCCCTTTTCCTTGTTTCCAGAACATGAATTTCGAGAACGGGGGTTTCACGACCATGAATATCGAGGTCCTCCCTTATTCATCCCTTGACAAAGAGAAAGCAGGGTGAAAGAAAACTGAAAGAAAGAAAAGAAAACCAGTCAGCACTGACCCGGATAGAAGCGCGGTCGCCGCTTTCGCACCACTTTTATTACGTCACCAATGACGTTTTTTTCTTTCTCCTCCTCGTTTGACCCGGAGGAGCGAGTCGAGTGGGAACACGCGCGGCGATGTTCAAGTGTCTTTTTTTCTACGAAAAACATCGCGCACAGAGAAAATTTTCGTGTTAATCATCAAGTTAAGTTACCTGCTTCCACAACGCGTTCGGAACGGAAAATTTTTGAGATGGCTTTCAGAGCTCCTTTAAAGTGCGCCCTGCCTGTAGTTGGGTAGCTGGAACCATATCACCAAGTAATTAGTCAGCTCAGGACGCGAGGCTGTGTTCCCAGAGCGACGTAGACGAAATTGCTAAAAATGGGCACACCAGCCCTTTAAAGTGCACCCTGGCAGTAGCTGGGTCTCTGGAACCATATCATGAAGTAATCAGTCAGCTCAAAAGGCTTTGTTGTGTTCCTAGCGCGACGTAGATGAAATTGCTAAAAACGTGCACACGAGCCCTTTAAAGTGCACCATGCCTGGAGTTGGGTCGCTGGAACCATATCGCCAAGTCATCAGTCAACTCAGGACACGTGGCTGTGTTCTCAGCTCGACGTGGACGAAATTGCTCAAAACGTGCACCCCAGCCCTTTAAAGTGCACCCTGCCGGTATAATTGGGTGGCTGGAACTAGAGCCCTGCGCGGATGACGTTTTTGGCATCCGCATCCGACCCGCATCTGCGCACACGTTATCCGCATCCGATCCGCATCCGCACCATACACAACAGTTTACATCCGCATCCGATCCGCTGAGCAAAACGCACCATCCGCATCCGATCCGCAAAAATCCGCACGTTTCGAAAGACGTGTAAAGACCGCCGGAAGCATGTTGGTATAATTTCGGATGCCTCCATGCTGTCACGGAAGGACTCAGTCATGACGACAAGCAAAGGTAAACCTTTCAACAAACGCGATATGGAGAGGCTTCTGGAACGCGTGGAACGCTACCTCGTCGGCGCTCGCGCGGTTCGAGACGCCTGAATGCCTCCTCTCCCGTCTTGGCGCCGTGCATGGTCAAAGGTGAACCAGAGCATGCGCTCGCTGTCGGCTGTCGGCGCGCAATACAAATAAATTGCGGGTGGAAAAATGACAGCACGTGGTATATCCGTATCCGATCCGCATCCGACCTCGAGCCATCCGCATCCGATCCGCACGCCGCAGAAAGTGCTAAATTTTCATCCGTATCCGCAAGTATATTGCGGATATCCGCGGATATCCGCTTCCATCCGCGGATGGTAGAGGCTCTAGCTGGAACCACGTCACCAAGTAATCAGACAGCCAAGACGCTTTGCTGTGTTCCCAGCGCGACATATACGAAATTGCTAAAAACGGGCAGACCAGCCCTTTAAAGTGCACACTGCGTATAGGTGGGTCGATGGAACCATATCACCAAGTAATCAGTCAGCTCAGGACGCTTTGCTCTGTTCCCAGCGCGGCATAGACGAAATTGCTAAAAACGGGCACACCAGCCCTTTAAAGTGCACACTGCGTGTAGTGGTCGCTGGAACCACGTCACCACGTAATCAGTCAGCCAAGACGCTTTGCTCTGTTTCCAGCGCGACATATACGAAACTGCTAAAAACGGGCAGACCAGCCCTTTAAAGTGCACACTGCGTGGACGTGGGTCGATGGAACCACATCACCAACTAATCCGTCAGCTCAGGACGCTTGGCTGTGTTTCCATCGCTACGTAGACGAAATTCATAAAAGCGGACACATCAGCCCTTTAAAGTGCACACTGCGTGTAGTTGGGTCGCTGGAACCATATCACCAAGCAATCCATCAGTTCAGGACGCTTGGCTGTGTTCCCAGCGCGACGTAGACGAAATTGCTAAAAACGGGAACACCAGCCCTTTAAAGTGCACCCTGCCGGTAGCTGGATCGCTGGAACCATATCACTAGTGCCTTCATAATTTGCCCACGTCTCGTAAGCGTCATTTAACCTCATTTCTGAATGCACTCACACTGACCTCACTCCCCTCAGGCCTCACCAGTGACTTCACGCACACAGACCTGGCGCCCCTCAGACCTCATGAGTGCACTCACAGGAGGCTTCGTGAGGGTAAGACCTCATGAGTGCACTCACAGGAGACCTCATGAGGGTAAGAACCTCATGAGTGCACTCACGGATGGCCTGATCGCGGGCTTGCCCTCACTCACCCTCACCTCAAAGGCGTGAGGTGAGGGTGAGGGGCACTCATGAGGGCCCTCATGAGTGAGTTCGCCCAGCTATGCAGCACCCTCAGTTTTTTACCGCATTTAGATAGAGTGAAGAACATCGTAGCTGATTTAACCTTAAAGATTAATAGGTTATGCTCTCGTCATAAAAGTAATAGGTTTTTGTTATTTCAATCTATTTATAAAAAGTGTATCGAACGTATCATGTTATACGGGGTGGGTGCTTGGTTTAGGGAATGTAATAACGCGCACATTAGGAGAAAAATGAAATCAATACAGAAGATTCCACTATTAAAAATTTGCAGAGGTTATAACACCATCCCTAATGATATTCTCCCTGTCATTTGCAAAACCATGCCAATCATGCAGACGGCATGGGCGGAATATTTATTTTTCAAGATTTGGCAGGCCGGAAGAGAGATTAAGTTAGGCGATACAGTCATCCGCCCGGAAGAGATAGATATGGGTTTCCCTATCTGGTGCACTCATCCGCGAGATAGGATTTGATAGAACGCAAACAGTTATATCGCATTCTGTGCAACTTTATACGGATGGTTCAAAAGGAGACGGCGCGGTTGGGGCAGCCTTTTGTGTACTGAGGGGGGGGGGACAGGTAGAGCGGTACGGGAAAGTTGCATTCTCATCCCACGCACCTGTTTTTGAGGCAGAGTTAGCAGCCATGCACATTGGCATTCAGGATATTTTTTAAAGTGGATTACGAGGAACCGTTCATGTTTACACAGATAGTTTATCGTTATTACAGGCGTTGAATAACGCTGCTCATACTAACTGCAGAGTACAGGAATTAAAAGAGTTAATTAAAACCGCTGAGTCTCGAATTGTTTTTTTGTTTGTTTCATTTCGTTTATGGACATTCTTGTGTGTTTGGCAATGAAATTGCGGATACCTTTGCCAATGAGGAGAGGAGGTGTCGGGTTACCTGGCACGTGCCCCTTTCAAAAACGACTATAAAAGGTATGATATATGATGAAGCAATGAAAAAATGGCAGGACAACTGGGAAATGGTGGATCACTGGACAAAAAATTGGGTTGGGAATTTAAAAAACGATGTCCTCCCAGACCCGGATTACTACGTCACCCAAATCTTGACGGGGCACGGGGGCTTCCCCGCTTACCTTCGTCGATTTTCACTCAGGCGGTCGGCACGGTGTGCGTGTGGTGTGGACGGTGCAGACAACGAGCACTACATTTTTGCATGTCCTGAGGCCCGGGTCCCTAGGTCGGTGCTGGTGGGTGTCCTAGGGGTGGCCGTGGTGCCCGCGAGCCTGGCATGTGTGTTGAAGGTGGGCGGGGTTCTACCGCCCCTAAGAGATATTGCGGACATAGCAAATGACATGTAATTCGAGGGCACAGCATCGGTCGTGAAAAGATGTACTTACCACTCTTTACTGTTCAGGTGGCCTGCGCCTTATCTGCGTTTGGATACCTTCCACAGCAGACATCAACACGTGCAGTGCTCCCTACACTTAATCGTTATGGAACCGTCTTCGACGTTGATGGACTTTCGTCAGCTACTGATTCCTTCGTCAACCAACAATGGCACCCAGCCACCCGCAGTCTACTACATAAGGACCGGTCTGAAATGCTTCAGTCAGGGCACGGCATCGGTCGTGAAAAGATGTACTTACCGCTCTTTACTGTTCAGGTGGCCTGCGCCTTATCTGCGTTTGGATACCTTCCACAGCAGACATCAACACGTGCAGTGCTCCCTACACTTGATCGTTATGGAACCGTCTTCGACGTTGATGGACTTTCGTCAGCTACTGATTCCTTCGTCAACCAACAATGGCACCCAGCCACCCGCAGTCTACTACATAAGGACCGGTCTGAAATGCTTCAGTCAGGGCACGGCATCGGTCGTGAAAAGATGTACTTACCGCTCTTTACTGTTCAGGTGGCCTGCGCCTTATCTGCGTTTGGATACCTTCCACAGCAGACATCAACACGTGCAGTGCTCCCTACACTTGATCGTTATGGAACCGTCTTCGACGTTGATGGACTTTCGTCAGCTACTGATTCCTTCGTCAACCAACAATGGCACCCAGCCACCCGCAGTCTACTACATAAGGACCGGTCTGAAATGCTTCAGTCAGGGCACGGCATCGGTCGTGAAAAGATGTACTTACCGCTCTTTACTGTTCAGGTGGCCTGCGCCTTATCTGCGTTTGGATACCTTCCACAGCAGACATCAACACGTGCAGTGCTCCCTACACTTGATCGTTATGGAACCGTCTTCGACGTTGATGGACTTTCGTCAGCTACTGATTCCTTCGTCAACCAACAATGGCACCCAGCCACCCGCAGTCTACTACATAAGGACCGGTCTGAAATGCTTCAGTCAGGGCACGGCATCGGTCGTGAAAAGATGTACTTACCGCTCTTTACTGTTCAGGTGGCCTGCGCCTTATCTGCGTTTGGATACCTTCCACAGCAGACATCAACACGTGCAGTGCTTCCTACACTTGATCGTTATGGAACCGTCTTCGACGTTGATGGACTTTCGTCAGCTACTGATTCCTTCGTCAACCAACAATGGCACCCAGCCACCCGCAGTCTACTACATAAGGACCGGTCTGGAATGCTTCAGTCAGGGCACGGCATCGGTCGTGAAAAGATGTACTTACCGCTCTTTACTGTTCAGGTTAGTCGCCCTAGTAGTTATTTTTGAGATGTGCTGGGTTTGCGCAAAACTGAGGGGTGTTGGCGTTATTCTTGGGGTGTTTTACCGACCGCCAGCTTTTTCCGGTTTTGTTCCTCTATTTTCTGATACTGCGCACGAAATGTTCTGCAAATTTCCGAACAACCCAATAATTATCTGTGGTGATTTTAATTTTCCCACCATTGACTGGTCAGTTCCTCATGCTAATCAATCGGAGCAAAAAGATTTCCTTGATACGTGTCTAAAGTTCGGTCTTTGCCAAATGGTATGCGAACCTACCCGTATAACTGCTACAACTGCTGCCACTTTAGATTTGATATTTTGTACTGATCCAAATCTTTTTGAATCTGTATCTTGCATTGCTTCTCTTAGTGATCATGAAGTCGTTTTGCCCCCTTGACCATCTCTTGTCCTCAGAGGAAGACTGTTCAAAAAAAGATTCTGCTGTACGATAAAGCTAACTTTGAGGTTATAAACACAGAGCTAGCTAGTTTTTACACAGACTTCATGGTGGGCTTTTCCGGGCGTTCTGTCGATGAAAATTGGTTGCTATACAAGGCAAAAGTAATGTCGCTTATTAACTCACATGTACCATCAATTGTCATACGATCTTCCAAGAATAATTCATGGTTCAACAGCTCACTCAGGAAACTCTCTAGAAAAAAAAGCGCCTTTTTCGCCAGGCTAGAAAGACCAAAAGCGCCGACACCATTCTAAAATACCATAACTGCGTGAGGGAGTACAAGGCCGAACTCAGGACAGCCAAACATGATTTCTTTTCTGATGAGCTTCCCAGATTGTTGTCCACTGACCCGAGAAAGTTCTGGAGGATAATCAACCCCAAAAGCACAGAACCAATTTCTTTGACGGATGATCACGGCACACCTTTACCAGATGACATAAGTTGCGACCTTTTCAATCGTGCTTTTGTCAATGTTTTCGTCAACGATGCTGGTGTACAACCTTCAAGACTGTCCCACTTTAACCTTGTTCCAATGCACAACATCACCATATCTGTTGAAGGCATTATTAACATTATCGACAAACTGAAGATATCATCATCATGTGGACTAGATGGAATGAACTCCAAAATCCTTAAAAATACCAAGTTTACATCAGCCATCTTTCTATCACAAATATTTACACAGTCCCTAAATTCAGGTGTCGTACCTGATGACTGGCACCTGGCTAAGATTATTCCTACCTTCAAGAAAGGTAGGAAGAAAGGTCATCTCCGCTCAATTACCGTCCTATTTCATTGACTAGTGTGCCTTGTAAGGTACTTGAACACGTCATTTTCTCTGCGTTGTCTTCCCACCTCGAATCTAATCACTTCTTCTACGGCTTACAACACGGGTTTCGGAAGAACTTCTCGTGTGACACGCATCTATCATCCTTCCTTCATGACCTACAGATCAACATGGATTCCAATATCGAAACAGGCGCCATCTTTCTAGATATCTCGAAAGCATTCGATACTGTGAGTTACTCATCGTTGCTTTACAAACTAACCTTACTCAACTTAGACCCAAATGTATATGCGTGGATTAGAAGCTACCTGACTGATCGCTCGCAAGCTACGTTAATTAACAACTCTCTCTCTTCTCTTCTACCTGTGTCCTCTGGCGTACCCCAAGGGTCCGTCATAGGTCCCCTCCTTTTTCTCATATTTATTAATGATATGCCTAATAATATATCGTCATGCGTTCGACTCTTCGCCGATGACTGTGTCATTTATCGCGCCATTTCTTCCTCTGCCGATACTGTCCTCCTACAGCAAGACTTAGACGCAATTAACGCATGGTGCTCGACCAGGCTTCTCCCATTAAATGTCTCCAAATGTGCTCATATCACATTCACTCGGTCTCAACCACACTTGGTTCGTAGTTACCTCGTAGGGACGTCGCCAGTCAGTAAAATTTTCTCGTATAAATATCTCGGCGTACACGTCACTAGCAACCTCTCTTGGTCACACCATATTAACGCTATTACTAATGAAGCGAACCGATGTCTCGGGTACCTTCGTCGTAACTTGAAGTCAGCACCTAGTTCGGTCAAACACCAGGCGTTTACTACATTGGTCAGGCCGAAGCTCGAATATTGCTCATCTGCCTGGGATCCTCACTATGGCAACTTAACCAGTCTTCTTGAATCCGTACAAAACAGAGCCGCTCGATTCATCACAAATACTTATTCGTTTCCTTCCAGTGTATCATCCCTTAAAGGGACAGTCGCATCGACCACAGATCGATTCCGAAACCACAGTGAAATGAGATTCCCCGTCCTTCACTGACCACGACTCCGAAAGTCCCGTTCCGATCGACGGAATACTTTTTGCATAATTCGTGTGTAAGCGGCGCTACAGCAGACGACGGAAGCGGGCGTCAAGCGGAACTCCCTGCTGAGAATCTTTAGCAACGTCACATGGAATCTGACCAATAAGAACGCGGCGAACCAGAGGAGTCCCCGCGGCTTGCAGCTTGCATGAGCAAGGTCAGGGAGACGAAGGCGAAGGCACATACGAAGATGGCGGACTCGGAACGCGGAAGTGGCGAGTCGTGCTGTTCAAATGCCTTTAGTAATAGCTCCCGTGACCAATATACATGTTTGATGACGGCCCATATTCGACGGATCCGCTTATTCTGCAAGTCGCTGGTGATGTACGTGCCGCAGCTGCGTTAGCGCAACAGAACGAGCCTCAGGACCACTGCTTTAGGTACGTTCATGATCGGAGTGCTCAATACTTAATCCCGTGACATTCACACTACGACGCAGGAAACAATCCAAGTGTTTGTGCGGCGTCTGTGTTCCTCAGGAACTGGATGAGTACCTATATGCTGCAGTGCTGGTGAAGTGGTAGAGTTGTGCAATGACGGCACGCATCACACTTTGTTCCAAGCTCCCTGTCATCGGCCAGAACTTCTAGTGGTGTATCTACCGCAGTATTGCAGCGACGATCACAGTCTTCGCCTACTGTGCCCACGATAGATAGGCACGTCGAGCAATCCTTATTTTCATAGTTGTCGTCGTTGTTTGCACACACGACGAATGCCCTATGAAAGTTACGAAGGCTCTAACCAACTGTGCAACTCAAGGGCCGGGTTAGAATTAGAATGATTGTCAGGAAATTACTATGCTACGTGTTTAGGAAAGTGTCCTTTCTTTTTACAGCTACGTCAGGTTCACTGCTTATTGTGTGTTTACAAGCTGAGTTTGGAGATTCCTTGGACCGAAAAACAGACGACAGATACCTGGGTGTGTCGTCCGCACGATTCACCAACGTTTTTCCATCCTGGTCCTATCAGGACTATCATCTTTAGTGTGCCTCATTTCCTGTTCACACCTACACCATAACAGACTTGCGTAGTTTCCAATTGAGAAGTGTGAAACAGAATCTGTGTTACCACAGTAATCCCGAGAAGTGCAAAGGAATAGGCAGGAGCAATAAACCACCTGGCCATAAGTGACAGTTATACTTTTAATGATAGTGTAATGCTTCTTATCGTTGGCAGTATTATAGCATGTGAGGGATATAACACGTCAAATAATTTCAGGTAACGTTTCATAACTCACTAATGGTACAGTTACACCTCATTATCATAGTAAGTGATACATCTGTCTGGGAATGTCCAAAATTTGTCATTCCCACGGAAGATTGTTCTGCCTTGATACAGCAAAACAAATTTTGATACCTGCCATTGATCCAATTTTTTAGCACCGCTGTCTTGAAAACAGCTTTCAAGACTATAACTTCAGAGATCCTTGGCAGAGCATTACCTCTTGTCTATGTATTATAATAATTATTATAATGACAGGCAATAAGTTACGCAAATGTGAATAAATCTTTGTGTTGACTGAGTGTTGTCCATTCAAGAGCCATTGCACAAGTCCACATCCAACTCTTCACGCACAGATATTTATTATTTGCTATATGCACAGACAGTTATCAGCGTGCATCACACTGGCAATGTCTCTTGGGATCTGAAGCAGGGACTCACAAAAATAAAAAATAAAATAAACAGTTTTGTAAGTACTTCAATTGCAATGAAAACGGGACGATTGGACAGTAAATTGGACGGTTTCATCATAACAGTGGTACACAGGAAAAAAACTCGGGGTGTTGGGGGGGATCTGGATCGATCTCTGGGCATAACCAAGTGTAAAATTTTAGAAGGGTTAGTACATCCTGAAATGGCCCTCATGCCTCAGACCCCACTACTCGATTAATGCACCTCCCTTTTACAGTAAGAGGCCTCTTACTATCTATGGCATATCCTATCAAAGCTCACAGGACAGCAAATTTGGCCAATGCTTATGTGACAGTGCCTCGTAGAACATGCAGGTTTTCTGTTGAATTGACACTACATCTCTGGTATCCCCTTTGATGTCTGGAGGTAGGTGCATCATTTTACATTTAACCAGCAGTAATGTATAGCATTGCAAAAAAGGAAACAAGGGCTTAATCTCAACGCTGCATTAGCATCATTCATCATCTCACAATAGCGTTGTTGTTGTCAGCCTCTGCACAAAGATTTGGGTGGACCTGAAACGGACCTTTTTTTTTCTTTTCATTTCCTGCTGTCAAGTTATTTTGTCTTGGCATGTAGCTGTGAGATGTCAGTAGAAGCCATGAAGTCATTCTCTTTACTTCTTGAACTTGGATGAAGAAAGCACTGTTCTGGAAGATCCTAATTTGTCAGAAGCGTCGTAAAGGCATTAGTGTAAAAACCAGGTCTCTCAGCAAAATTGCCGTGCACACACGTACATTGTTTGATGCCGTTTCATGGATGGATGGGACTTGATCAGCAGCACCTGGTCCTTCTATAACACAGAACGTCAAAAGTGCACCTCAAGTTGGCTACGACAACCGCAAAAACCGCAGCCCTACAGCACACAAACAGTTCACAAACAGAGAGATAAAAGGTAACTGGAAAGTGGGTTATGGCGCTTATGTTACGGACAGAGGTACTGTTTGTATAGTGCCTGTTTCTAACACCAGCACACAAACAGCGTCAGTTCTTCCTTTTAGTGATCGGGGTTCATAGTTTGCGAATTGTTCTGTGTCCAAAAATTGTAAACATATTAGATGTATTTAAGTAATATACGTACCACTTGCGCTTGACCCTGTCGAACTGCCTGCAGCTGTAATACACATGAAAACCAATCATGTCTACCACATTCCACAAAAGTCACAGGTTCAGTAACAGTGAAAGTTTCATGATAACGCGTCCGACAACGAGAAAAGTCAATCACGTTCATATGAATGACATCACTTGAACTTGTTTATTGTATTTTATTTATCTAGTTATTAATCATAGGTTAGGGGATACCTTACGTTGTACCGATTTCGTCTTTTGCTGCTAAGTTACTCACGCGCAAGAGTGACAGACCCGATTGGGAAACTACATAGACATTGTGACTTACTGTCGAAGTTGCTGGCTCGCTTTGTTCGTGGAACACTGTCGGAGCGGCGTCAAGTTTCAATTCGTTCCTTTTTTGTGTCAATCCAAGTTGCACTTCCATGATGTTCTCATCCAGGTACACATTATCGGTGAAATGCGAGGAGCATACACGGACAGCATGAACACTCCTTGCTTCATCTGGATACCCGGTAGTGATGTAGCTGCTTCCAACTTTCGCTTCGTCTGGGGTCTGGCTGTAGCTGTATATCCTTGGCGTGCGAAATCAAACATCGAGGTTTTCGAAGGAAGTTTTCCTGGAGTCGGGAACGCTGCATCGGTTTCCAAACGACATCCCACGCGAAGGATGCAAGCGTAGCGATAGTATCCGAGTCACTAGAAAGTGTCACATGTGAATACGGGCGACGTGCCGGAAAAAAACAAAGCAGCCCCAGACTTGGCGGCAGACGACAGCGTCCTTCACAGCGGATTAGCCAGATTCGACCTTGCGTCACGCGATGTTGTTGGCGCTGGCGCTTTCGAGGATCAAAACGAAACCGGATCTTTTAAATTCGATTCCTCATCACCCGGTCCGTTTTGGAAGGAGAAAATTTGGCAAATAGCTCGTGGTAGTGTACCGAACACATTGGTATTGGATTCGTAACCACGGTTCCGGATGCGACAGTCCCTTTAAACACTCTCTCCAATTGCCGGAACTCTCTACACGGCGAAGATATTTCCGTCTTTGTCTCTTTTTCAAATTCTTCCACAATCCCCAATTGCACCCTAACTTCATACGACCTGCCTCATACATTTCCGCCAGAGTCGACCATACCTTAAAAGTCACCCAACTCCGGTGTAGATCCTTTCATTTCTCGTATTCGTTTTTCCCATGGACCATAATCGAATGGAACTCTCTTCCCCAGGCGCTGGTCACCATTACACATTTTGAAACCTTCAAGAATACACTTTCTCAATACCTAGGTTTGTAAACGTATCTATGCCCGCGATGTCTCTGCTGTAGCCGTATCTCTTTAGGACTTCGCCGAGATCGCGTGATATCATGAATAGGTTCGCATCTCCTTTTTCTAGCTCAATTTCGTAGTATACTCGTAGGATCTCGTCCACAGCATCGTCTACCCTGTCGATGGTGGTGAATCGTTTCCCGATGAAAGCTTCATAAAGACCCCGCGGTACTGCATCTTCCGGAATCCAACCGAAAAACGCCGTCAAAACATCGAGGACCGTTCGCCCTGCTGAAAATAGTGCTTTTGATTATGTCTCGTCGATGGGTTCTCCGTTTCTATATCGCTCCAACAGTTCCAACTTGTATCTCACAAACTGTCTTATTTTATGAGTACTCCGCGCGGGAATAGCTCTCAAAATGTCACTAAAATCACTCTCTTCTCCGTGTCCATTTAAAAAGTTGTGTAGGCATTGTAAATCTGCCAGCATGCGTTTGCATACGAACTGATCCATCTCACACGACACACTGAGGCTTCGCAGTTTCGCGGTTGTCAAGTCGCTGCTCATCACTTTTCTCATGTCGGAGGATCATCCCTGAATCTCTTCAGTGTTTCTTACAAATCTGCACCATCATACGACCACAAAAGCCAGAAATTGTTTGAGCACGCTGAAACAAGTTATGATATGGCACGCGCGTGGCAGCGGGACTTGTTTGATCGCGCAGAACAGTTTACGTTGTCGCCTGATGCGCTGGAAACACCATGCAGAACCCGCCTGGGAACCCAAAACTACTTCTTTTACTAATAGCCAGAACTTGTTTCAGCACGCTGAAACGCGCACGCACCGTGATGCATGCAACGGTTTTCTTCTTTCCATAATGCTGTTTGATCGCGCAGAGCGTTTGGGATATGATATAAAATTGCTTTAAGAAAGCGTCGTAACCTCTCCACAAACTATACTCGCTTAGACGATGATACTGGATTAGGTGACATGACTTCTCAGTTTCTACGCACACCGAATGAACTGAAAATGAGAACTTTCCTCATCTTCCTCGTTGTGCGCTTGACCCACAGCCGACTGTCGGACGGTGGAGGGTGGCGCGATTTTGTTTACACAATCGCGCCCGAGCGCGCGCCCGTTAGCTGCGAAGGACATTTGGAACTTCTTGGAAACTGCATAAGCGAACCCTTTGTTCTTGGTGCTTGTTTCGGCAATGAGCAGGTGGTCGCATAGCGTGGTGTGATCACTGGTTTTAATACGCGCGGCCTCGGAAAACATGATTTACGAGGTGACCCAGTTTCTCGGAGAAGGCCTATTTACATCACCTTGACGCAAAATTTTTTTCCGCTAGGGTCCGCCGCAGAGTTTGGCCATGAAGTGCGTTTTTGATATAAAACAGATGGCTCATCTTCAAGGTGACCCAATTTCTCGGGCTTGCAACCTTGCGGAAACGAGCGAGCACTGATATAAAAGAGATGGCCCCAACCGGAGGGGTGTGTTACGCGCCTGTGTTTCGGCTATCAAGTTTTCCGTGCGGCTGGCACGGTAACGGGTGCCTGGAAGGTGCGCGCGACATTTTGGTATGTCATCGCATGTTGTGAGGTGTGCGCGGGCAGGCTGAAATCGTGTGAGCTGTCCACGCGCCCGTGTTTCCCTACCCTGCTGTAGCGCGTCGCGCGACAAGAATCTACGTGCGCTATACGGATGTGATGACGTGAGTCTATTTTCTTGATGAACTTGTTCATAGTGCGACGATCTTAATATGGCTGCTTCCAGTATAGAGAAGGAACGCGGAGGCTCGGGATGTTCTGTGAAGGCAATCTGAAATTGTGTTTCTTCATACTCAGTTTGGGTTGAGTGTCCGTTTTTAACATTGAGTACGTGCGAAGCTTCACTGCATAGCATTGTTTAATAAGCGTCAGTCATGACATAGCGTCACTGTGCTTTGTGCTGGATTTAGTTGATTTCTTATGTTGAAGTCTAAAACTGCACGGGCTGGCTAAAGAGCCACGTGAGAGCCAAGACGCGTGAGCTGTCCACGCGTCGCATGTTTCAGATATTGCTGCATGGTGCTCGTGACCCGTCTGCGAAGGTGAGCGCATTTTTTCCGAGATGAACTCATTCATTGTGCGACGTTGTGCCTTGGACTTATATTTCTAAGAGTGCTTCCAGGAGTGTGAGCTGTGTCGTGTACGCCGGCTATGTTTGAACAGAATGTTCTGAGGGGGGCAATGTAAAATTCTGTTTCTTCATACTCAGCTTGGGTTGAGTCTTCTTTTTTTAAGCTTGAGTACGTGCGTGCATAGCATTGTTTAATAAGCGTTGGAGCGTCAGTGCGTCTTGAGCTTCACCACATAGCGCCACTATGCTATTGTCATTCTGCTCGATTTATTTAATTTCGTGTGTTGAATGCGTGCTGTCTAAAATAAAAACGGACCCAAGATCTATAGGGTTTATTGATCATTCAAGTTGTTTTTCTCTCAAGCCAGCTTCTCTGCACAGCATCAACTATCGATGTTTTCTCGATCATGTGCTTCTTCCTGCTTATTACGAACGCGTGCTGGCTTCCCTGATTAGCATCACGATGAGTCTTTTGCACTTTGTTTAATACACATTGAAACGTTTTTTTTTTTTTTTGTTCTGTCACAAAATTCGTTCTCAAGAATGAACGCGCTCCATTGCATCATTTGCCATTCTGCTTGATTGAAACAATTTTTAGGTTGAACTGCAAAGCACACACATCCTAAACGATCCTACAAGCTTGTTCTCAGGGATGGGCTTGACCCAACGCACGCATGCAACCAGGTGAAGCCAACTTTACTCGTGTATAATATGTTCGGAGATGTGTACCCTAAACACGTTTTTTTTTTTTTTTTAGTTTCCCATTAGCAACTGTGGTTATGTGAACAGCGGGAGGCGGCGGCATGTAAGCTGTTCAGCCTTCTAACGCTAGATCTCTATAAGTATGAACCAGTTGGATAGAAATGAGTCAATGGCGCGACGCAGCTGTCCATCTTTGCAAAGAGGGTAACCACAAGCGGCGCCATCTCTCTATGTGTAGGGAACCTTCTTCGGTGCCGTCAGAGCATGTGAAAAAGTTTCATTGTGAACCAGTGAGCAGCCAGATGGGATGGGCTTCACCTAACGCACGCATGCAACCGGGGGAAGCCAACTTTACTTGTGTAAAGCGTGTTTTGAGATATGTACCAAGGTATATTTAAACAGGTAGCGCAACTCCCATAGGCCCCTGTGTCTTCAGAATGACGCCATGATAGAGACGGTCAGCGCCATCCATCCGTTGCGCGGACTACTACGATTGTAAATAAATGACGTCAGAGACGACGTCACTAGTGTGAATAATAAGTAGTGCATAATTAGCCATGCACGTTTATACTGGCCCACTTCGCTTGCCTTGTATTCCCTTTTCCGCGCCCAGTCAACAATACCAGACGAGAACACAGAAAAATAAATCATATCATATTTAATGAATCATATCAATTCCAAATACATACAGTTATCACAGATTTTGACAACTCCAAACAGAAAGGCGTCGTGGTGACCACAAAGAAATTAGAAAGGCTCACATAAGGCCCATTTCTCACCTAGAGCTATACGTACATCTAGTGATTAGACGTTTGCATTTATTCAATGAGTGGCCGTTATAGGTCCATTGCAGCAAAACACAACATCGTTGGTGCACAGTTGGTTCCTGCTAACACTCACACCATCATGGCCGCTCGTCCCATGACGAAATCTTTTTTTCGCGGGCCCAGCAACAGGGATGCATTGTATTCACCTGTTCACACGTGTTAATCTTGGTCTACAGCACGGAGATGTGAACGTCGCTTCCTGTTTGACCCAAAGAGTGTACGAACTCCGTATTACAATGCACGGACACACGGTACGGATACAGAGACGCACGAATAAACACCCCCAACTGTGACACATGCGCAAAGGAGCAGGATACGGAAATGTACTGAGTGGTAGATGATCTCGTATATGTGCACGAGCGGGGCAACAGAAAGTTTTTTCTACATTGAAATTATGAATAACCTATTAGTGCACACACAAGCGACGCCCATGTTGCAAAGTTTTTCTGTTTACAACCGTACCTCTACTGTCAACACCCAGGATCGCTCGCGCCTCTTGCTGGTGGCCTTGCCGATGGGTCTGATTTGGTATTTTCGCTAGTTTTCGCTACCAGTTTAGATATACCTTGTATGTACCCTGAAAAAAATTTTTTTTTCCCATTTCCAACTGTGGTATGTGAACAGGCGGCGGCATGTAAGCCTTCCAACGCTAGTTCTCTAGAACTATGAGCCGGTTGGATAGAAATGAGTCACCAATGCAATGGCAGCCGTCCATCTTTGCAAATACAAGCGGCGCCATCTCTTGTATGCGTAGGGCAGAGCATGTGAAAAAGTTTCATTGTGAGCCAGTGAGCAGTCGCGGATGGAGGCATGGGTCGATACCCCAGGCTAAATCTATCTTATGGTAAATATCCCACAGTTAAACGTATACTATCTCATCTAGAGATTAGGGGGAGTAGCAGTTAGGTCTAGCGATGAGTGGAAGTGCAGTGCGAGCCTGTTAGGGAGCTCTAGACATAAGTGACCAATGAGAGGCTTGTAGTCAGATGGGCCAATGAGCAGACCACTTGCAGTTAGATGAACCGATAGCAGTTGGTGTCTATCGAGGGAGCTGAGTGACCAATGAGCGCAAGAGATGACCGGGATCTCTCTGATGCAGCTGAACTAACCCACAGCTGGACCAGGAGGCTGTTGTACCAAATAAAGGTTGAAATCAACACTTGTCGTGTGCCTTGTCTGAAGCTGCTGCATTGTGGTTTAGGAGTGATACGCTAGCCAATCACTGTTCAATAGGCTTAGCGTGGACCAATCGGGGCCAGACATCGGTAGGCTTCGGTGTGAAGGTACAATCAGTAGGCTTAGCGTGGTTCGGCATAGAAGTCAGTAAGCTTAGAATGGACCAATCAACGCGAAGTGGGTGGAGCCAGTAAAGAGTTGAGCCACGAGGTAAGTAGCATGGACCAATCAGGGCCAGTCACAGCAGAACCAAGTCGTGCCCTATGATGCAGCTGAACCAATAGTATAATTTCTGTTAAATGTGTAGGGAACCTTCTTCGGCGCCGTCAGAGCATGTGCGTTGTGAACCAATGAGCATCAGGGTGGAGGCATGCGGTTAGCACGGGCCAATAGCAGTTAGAGCCTACCAGTGTATGACCCCCGCTAAAGTTATCTTATGGTAAAAGTTACAATCTCCCACAGTTAAATTTATCTCGTCTAGAGATGAGTGTGAGTGACCAATGAGTAGCTTGCAGTTCAATGGATCAATAGCAGTGGGTGAGTGACCACTTGCTGTTAGATGGACCAATCGCAGTTGGAGCCTATGAGGGAGCTGTGACCAACTAGAACCAATAAGGAGCTGGGTGAGCGGCCACTTACAGTCAGATGGACTAACGAGCAGACCACTTGCAGTTAGATGGACCAATAACAGTTGGAATCTACCGGGGGAGCTGAGTGAGCAATGAGCGTGAGAGATGACCACATAGAATTGTGGACCAATGATCTCTCTGAACTAACCCACAGCTGGACCAGGAGGCTGTTGTACCAAATAAAGGTTGAAATCAACAATTGTCGTGTGTCTTGCCTGAAGCAGCTGCCTGGCTTAGGAGCGACAAATTCAGGTAAGCCAATCACCGTTCAGTAGGCTTAGCGTGGACCAATCAGGGCCAGCCATCGGTAGGCTTAGAATGGGCCAATCAGCGTGAAGTGGGCGGAGCCAGTAAAGGGTTGAACCATCCGGTGTCAGTGGGCTTAGAACGGGCCAGCGAGGGCTAATCGGCAGGCTTACATTGGGGACGGCCAATCAGAGTGTCAGGAAAGTCTGGGAGGGTGATCAGTAGGCTTTGGCTTAGACGTCTGAATCAGTAGGCCTAGAATGGACCAATCAGCATGAAGTGGGCGGAAAGTTGCACACCACAAGGTAAGTTTGAACGTCTGAGATAAAGCCACAGCAGGGTCGCTGCCGAGCGCGCCATCTGGCGGGCGCTAACGAAGGCTATGTTCAGCGGACTTAGTCAGCCAATCAGTGGGCTTAGAAATGGGGCCAATCGGTAGGCTTAAACGGGGGACGGCCAATCAGAGGGCTTAGAAAGTCTGGAAAATGTGGAGAGTGATCAGTAGGCTTCGAATGGACCAATCAGCGGAGCCAGTTAATCGGCATAAAGGGGCGGAGCTGTGCTCAGCGATACGCATGCACCAATCAGCGTGAAGTGGGCAGAGACGAGTAATTAGCATAAAGGGGCGGAGCTACAGTCAACCAATCAATGATCAGTAGGCTTAGCACGGGCCACTCAGCGTGAACTGGGCGGAGCCAAGCCAACTAATTAGCATGAAGGAGCGGAGCTACGGTCAGCCAATCAAAGATCAGTAGGCTTAGCATGGGCCAATCAACGTGAAGTGGGCGGAGCTAATGGTGGCCAATCAGATCAGTAGGCTTAGCATGGGCCAATCAACGTGAAGTGGGCGGAGCTAATGGCGGCCAATCAGATGGCTTTGGATTTGGCTTGTGTTGGCTTAGAACTGGATTGTGTTGGATTATAACTGGATTATGGCTTAGAATTGGATTGTAATTGGATTAGAATTGGATTGGAATTGGATTAGAGAAAACTCTTGGCTATAGGACTTCTTTCTGTACTACTAGCGGCAATAACAAGGTGTAAATTCAATGGACACGTTTGTCGGGAAACCCACACAAAATTCTATAGTGATTGATTGATTGATGATTAGCATTTTAATGACGCAGCAGCAACGGAGGCTATAGAAATTCTAAAGTTGTGTCACACTGGCACATGAAAAGAGAGAGAGAAAGAGATTATGGGTTTAATGGCACAAAGGCCATAGAGCGCCAAAACTATGGTGAGTGTGTGGTGGTGGGAGATGACTATGGGAGAGATGATGTGAGAGAGAGAGTGTGTGGTACTTAAAAGCTATCTACAGGTATGAGCGATGAGATGGACCAGGATAAGAGAGAGTAGGAGCATGATGATAACAAGTGAGTGTGGCAGTTAAAAGCTATCTACAAGTGTGAGCGATGAGGTGATCCAGGATGAGATATTTACATGAGGACATTCTACAAAGGACATTCTACTAGCCACCATAAATTTGAAAAATGACTTGAAAATTGAACAAGACGAATTTTCAATAGTGAAAGAAATAAAAACCGGCCGGAAAAAAACCGGAAAAAAATAAAAAATAAAAATAAATACATTGTAGAGGTAGGAACAGAACAGGCCAAAACCCTACTCGAGAAAGGTACACTCTACATGGGCTGGTCAGAGTGTAAAGTCACAGAGGAGATAATGATCAAAAGATGCGTCAAATGTCTGCTGTACACCCACAATACAAGGGAATGTAGAGAAGAGAGAGCGAGGTGCCACCTATGCGGGGAAACGCATCTGACCAAGGATTGTCGTGAAAAGAGCGAAGATCTCTACTGCAGAGCATGTGGATACGCAAACCACGTAAAGGGTGCAAATCACGACACATCCCATTCAGCATATTCTACAGCATGCCCAGAATATCAAAGAGAGTTAACAATAGCTAAAAAAGAAGGGGAATTTAATTTATAACAATTTAAACCCCTAATGCTGAACGTATTGCAAATAAACACCGCCAGAAGTAAGGCGGGTCTTAATAATTGCTACGCTACCATGAAAGAGCTAAACATAGATATAGCCTGCATACAAGAACCTTTTTTGATAAACAAAAAATTTCAGAACCCAAATCCTGAATACCTAAATTTCCATACATATGGATTGGACATATTGGACATATGGACTGGATTATTATTATTACTTATTAGGATTATGTCAATGTCATTATATTTTCAGTTTCTTTATCTGTAATTAACTAGTTTGAACAGAAAACATGTGCAGCACGTCGCGATAAGTCACACTATGGGTATATTTTCGCATGTGTTTTTTTTTTATATGGTAATTTGTTCTTGTATTAATACTAGCCTTATTCACCGTTCCTATTGTCCTCCGAAGGATTCGGGGTATTTAAGGCACTTCCGGAGAGCGCTCTAATGTGTTCGTGCATGGAGATCGTGTATGGATACGCAGGTTTCAACTGGACGGAGGTAGCAGCCCGGATGCAGTGCAGCAGGATGTGCCGGTCCCAGAGGGAGGTTCGCTGTGGGCCAGACACCAGGCCAGATACCACAGTGAGCTGCCAGACCTCACGCCCTCACCAGAAGACCCCGTGGGACCTCACCATGAGGGGGGAGAAGGCGGCTTAGGAGCAGCGGACCAGGTACTCAGGAAGAACGCAACTCCAGCAGTCTGCAGGGGTGCAGGGACAGACCAGTACAGAGTGGTCGGTGAGCCCACCCAGGTGGTCGCGGTGGTCCAAGAGGTGATCAAGACACATCCTGCCAGAGGACACGCCCTCGCCAGAAGAGCCGGAGGGATGTCAGCATGAAAGTGTGAAGTCGACCCAAGACGTGCCTGGTGGAGAGTGCATGGATGGTGAAGCGCTAAAGTGAACGGTACCGGTTCTTGAACAGTGCGGTCAGAGTCTGGCAGAGTCGAATTGTTTGGTTAAATGGCGCTCTTATATGGAAACTATTTTTCCGGAAGATGTATCCGGGGAAAAATGTAAGTCATCTTTGTGTTGTCATGTAAATGTTATGTTCATATGATGATAAATGCCGTTGTTTTTGCCTGGTCCCCGTTCCCCTGGTTGTGGTTTCGCGGCTCTTTACCTTTTTGTTTCCTGTTTCGTCATCTTTCTTGCTCTACTAACCCTTGCTCACGTTCTTTTGCTTTTCTTAGCTTTTTCGTTTTCTATGAGGCCCAGGTCTGCCATACCTTGTGTGGTGCGGGCCTGGGTCTCTCCTCCCTCTATTCTCCTCTCTTTTCTGAAAGTATTGTCCCTATCAGAATATAGGCAGTGGGCAAATTCACATGCAAAAGAAACAAAAGCAGTTGCAGTAGCCTGGCCGCTCCCGCGTGGCTTGTCCCGCTTATGGGGGTTTGTCAGACCTGAACCAACACGGCGGCTATCTTTGCAGATCAATGGACGTCTGGCTTGGTGGGGTCTTCCCTCCTCGTCGGTCCTGCCACGGCCGTTCCCCCGGCCGGGGATTCGCTGGAAGATAGCTGCATGTCTGCCCCCAGCATTATGTCGGGTGTATACCTTCGGGTCGGTACCGACGCTGGGCTCTCTTCGTCCCACTCTCTTCCCCTCCCCACAGACCCTTGAGGTCTTTCTTTCCTGCCCAATGTCCCTATCAGAATATAGGCAGTGGGCAAATTCACATGCAAGAGAAACAAAAGCCGTTGCAGGAGCCTGGCCGCCTTCCGCGGGATCTTCGGATCCCATAATGAGGGTTTGTCAGACCTGAACCAACACAGCGGCTATCTTCGCAGATCAATGGCTTGGTGGAGTTTTCCCTCCTCGTCGGTCTTGCCGCGGACGTTCTCTCGGCCGTGGATTTGCTGGAAGGTAGTATCATTACTCTGCCCCCCAGCAACCGAGCGATACGCTTCGTCCGTGGTACTTGGGCTGGGGCTCTCTTCGTCAAATTCTCTTCCCTTCCCAAACCAAAATCCTTCTTATTTTAATGTCCCTATCTTGGCAGTGGGGTGAATTCACATGCAAAAGAAACAAAAACCACTGCAGGAGCCTGGCCGCCTCCGCGGGACTTGTCCCGCTTATGCGGGTTTGTCAGACCTGAATCAACACAGTGGTTATCTTTGCAGATCAATGGACGTCGGGCTCGATGGGGTCTTCTTTCCCCGCCAGTCCTGTTGTGTTTGATCCATGTGGTTTCGCTAGTATTCTCTCCCTTTCCCTCCCATTCTCACTCCCCTTACTATCCTATCTATTATTTTAATTTTTAGTGATTTGGCCCCTGATATACCTCATGTGGCACGGGGGCCTCTTCACTTATTTTTCCCCTCTTTCCTTTCATTCATTTATATTCTTCAGGCACCCTGCCTCCAACCCAACTTTCATTTTTCAATACTCCCTCATCTGGGTCTGTGCACTGTTTCTTGTGCTCTTCAAAGTTTCATCAAAAAGGACATTTCGAGGACTTTCCAAGTCGAAAAAACTACACTCATCGACTCATAAAGCATCAGAGAACACTCGACATATACCATATAATAACCAAGCACAACAACTCAACTCAACTCTCTCAGGACACAAGAAACCTCATAACCTGCAAACCTGAAGCCCAACTCCAAGCCCACCTCGGTGCAAGACACACCGACTCTACAATCAACTACTTATTATTATCTAATCATAATACAGAAGACCTGTATTTTTTATCTAGCACTATATTACCTATGTATATTTTTACAATTCTACCATTGTAAATTCCTTTATCAAGTCCGTTATTGAATTATTATCCGTCTAATTGAAGAAAGCTTAAAAGAATCATTATTACATTTATTAAATATGTAATAAAAATATTTTCTGTTGCAGAAAATGTGTACGGTCTTGTATGTTTCTTCTGTTTCAGGTGTGAAGGTTTTTCTGCTGGGGTTTTCTCCTTCACGCAGATTGGCAACACAACTGGCAATCCCCACACTATTGGCTTTAATTGGCATTAATAAAATATTTTTCATTGGCAACATAATTGGTAATCCCCAGCACCATTGGCTTTTATTGGCATTAATAAACTATTTTTCACTTCTATAAATGTGTATGTGTGTTGATTGCATGTCTTGAGGAAGAAAGTATGCTATGTTGATTGCGGTATGAAAACACTCCTCGTTCGGGGATGTAATAAATGATGTGGAAAGGGAATAAGATGTATTTTGCATGTTGATGCATGTTCAAACGCGAGAGAGAAAGCACTCTGTGCGCGAACGCGCGGCCGCGGAACGTGTGGGGCGGTCTTGGCGCGCGCTCCTTCTTGCCCCGTTGAAAAAAAAGCCAAATAGGTTGTATGAGATCCTATTTATCCTATACAAATTGATGTAGGATCCTTTATGTCCTATATTCATTCACATATAGGTGAGTCATAAGAACCTACATGTCTCATATTAGGCTATGTAGGAGAGTGTTGGTGTCCTACTTGTCCCATATTCGGCAATATAGGAGAGTTAATTAACTTTTTAATTATAAAAGCTACAAAGTTGTCCCAATGAGAACATCTGTTCCTTTCGGTCACCTGATATCGTAGCCGTTTTCAGAACAAAAATCCGCTCGATAGATCGCCCGCAAAAAATTCGTGAAGGAACGCCATTTTTTTCTTTATTTTGTTCATTGCGCTTCTTAGAAGACGCGTATTTCCTTCATCCCTAACGGGAGAGGGGGAAGGAGCACAGTGCCGCCTCATGCGTCGAAGATGAGCTTTAACTTGCGGAAACAAAACAAAAACAAATGTATGGTGTGACTCTATCGGAACTGGCTTTATCTTGGGCTGCATTTTCTGTTTCCTTTTAATCTTTTTCCAGGACGCGAGAGGCGATAGTGTGCTCTTTCTCCCTCTCACATTGGGGGTGAAAGAAAGACGCGTCTTCTAAGAAGCGCAATGAACAAAATAAAGAAAAAAATGGCGTTCCTTCACGAATTTTTTGCGGGCGATCTATCGAACGGATTTTTGTTCTGGAAATGGCTACGATATCAGGTGACCGAAAGGAACAGATGTTCTCATTGGGACAACTTTGTTGCTCTTATAATTGAAAAGTTAATTAATGAAAGTTAATTAAATCATTGCCCTTAGACTTTGCTAATGCCCTGCTAGGGAGTGCCCTTTAGCATATGCTATATTGCAATTGATTTCATCTTGGAAAAAGTGTTATATATATTTTTAAAAAATATGTTCACACTTAGCGTGGACACCCTGTATATATCCTTCAAAACTGGGGCCCAGAACGAACTAGTCATATTCAATCATGTTTGCCAACGCGCACACACGGCAGGTTATCAAGTGCGAATTCTATTAGAACCACTGTAAATGAATATATTTTTCTAGGTTGAAAACAACTGAATGCACTGGTTGCATTCATTTATGGAACATACATAGAGTATATCCATTACTAGTCGACGAAACATTAAGCATACATTCCTGTTTATATGTAGGATGGCATTTGCATGTAGGTCCCACAACCAAATAAGATCCTGTTTGTATGTAGGATCGCATTTGCATGTAGGACCCACACTTAAACAGGATCCTATTTGTATGTAGGTTCCTTCATCATGCAGGACCTGGTGTCATAATACCATATGGAGTTAAGTAGGAATTTCCAACAGGGTGGCGCAGAGCATCCTGCTCCAAATACCCTCCGATATCAGACGAGGGGGGATACCGACAGTCACCAGTATCCTTGGTTAGGATAATCCTTCCCCTTCTACTACTCTTGTCTCCACCTCCTGTTTCTTTGCAAAACAGCGACAAAACAGCTCCAGAATAATTATTTGGGGAGGCAGAAAGCTGCCGGTTTGGAGAGCGAATAGGAAAATGAGGAGATGACCTTGTTCGCAAGGGAATGAATGGAAATCAGTGGTAAGGAGGCCGCATGATAATGAGGTCACACCACTTTTAAAAAGTGAAAGTTTGTTCCAACCATCTCACTTAAAAGATGTCTGACGATGACACCGGTAAGTTTTGCTTAGCTGTGTAGTTCTTTTTCTCAAGAATGTTGTCTTTCTCAGTCTGTACATCGAGTCCGGTCTTCTTTTTTGAGGATGGTAAGGAATTATAGTGAATATGAAAAGTGTTTAAAGTTGATTTCTTGTTTCAACCCCAGAGTCACTGCCACTGAGCTGTATGTGTTATCAAAATTTCATTGATTTGAAATAAATATACGAGTTTTTCAGATGACTCGGTGGAAGCAAATGAGTCAGCATGCATGTACTAACATATGACTATGTTTGGTTATGATTAATTGCAAGTAGTCTTTAGTCACTACACAGGTGCCGCCACGAACCCCGGAGGTGAGTAAAGTTATAGGGTTCGATGTATTATATGTTATTAAGAGTAAATAATTATTTCAGATTATTGGGGTCCTGCTGCACCTCATTGTATGCATTATTGTAATGTTTGTATTGCTGCTGATAGTAATTGAGATTCCCGTTTCAGACTGGTGCAACGCGGGGTATGTATTAGTGAATCAGATTGTGGTTTCATATAATAATAAGTCCTCTTTCAGGTCATTACTGCGGGCTACATGAGCTATCAAGTGGTAAGCAACGTGTCGGACGCTGATTTTATGTTTTCTTTCAGATCCCTAAACCCTAAGGGATTCAGTAAGGGATAGTGTAGTTGAAGCACTATTGGATTTATTAAATAGCCAACAAATATATATTTTCTATTACATGTCTACTGTCTTGTGTTTTGTTTCTTCTGTCTCGGGCAGTGAACGCTTTTTGGTTAGGACTTCCTTATTCAGCTGATTGGCATCACAGTTGGCACAATTGTCAGTACTATTGGCATTACAACTGGCAATATAATTGATTTAATAACTACATTTCAACTTATACTTTTGTGTACGACTCCTCTTTGCATGTTTATGTTATAAGCGCAAGGACAGCCGTCCGTGTGCCATCCAGCGCGCGCTGGAAAAAGTTGCGAAACGAAGTCGGCTCTGACGCGACGGTGTCGCCACATGGCGGCTAGGGGCGAGTTTCTCCTAAGTCCTATACTCCGGTATTCAAATCTAGCTTCTGAGACGTGGTAATCAGAACAATGTACCACATTTTATGTGTAAGAATAGCAGCTGAAAGCACAGAGACAGCTGGAATTTCTCGCTGTTGAGGAGACATCAGATACCCAAGAACCCTCGGATGATGACACAAGCGAATTGCCAAATGCAGCTGCAAATCAGCAATGCAGTGACTCTTCATCTGAGGAGGAGGAAGGTACCAACATACAGGAAGGTGACGGACGAAGATGACGGTGGAAAGCAACGGACGTCCACTTTGCGATGATGATGATTGGAGTTTTAATGGCGCATTGACAACACAGGTACTCCCACTTTGTCGTCTCTGGCCCTTCAGTGGGTGCAGAAAACAAACCAAACTACGCTATGACAGGCTGGAAGGCAAACAAAAAAAAATTCCAGTATATCCAGGATGATTTCTTTGATGCCATGACAAAAAGAAAACATCCGTGTTATAAAGCAAAAGGGTAATGAGGACCAAGCGAAATGAGGAAGTCCACCGTGGAACTGCCGCACCAATGATGAGTGGCAGCATTAGTAGGGAAAGGTACTTCTAGATCAGGAGCAGTGTGGCACTCGTTGACGACGACCGGGTGAGAAACGAGGACAAAAAAGGGAGAAGCTGCGGCATGTCCGTCCTGTTAGTGACAGAATCACAAAGTCCTGCCACAACCTTCCACGACAAAAAGCGTTCTGCATTGATGAGCAGATAATTTCCTTTTCGTGGACAACACATCTGAGTTGCGGGAAACTCAGTACTAGATCTTTGCCGCACAGTACCTTAGCAGAAGCAAGCTATGCTTCGACAGGTGGTTTACCGCAGTTCCACTCATGGACATGGACTGCTACAGGCACCATCATGAAATCGCATGTGCCGAAGGCCATTCACTTGTGCTCCGACAAGAAACTGCGGAAGAAAAGATGGGACTCGCCCCAGCAGTTTGTGTGAAGAGACAATAAACTGGCCTGTGTATTCCGGTATGATAACATGGCAGTGCTCCATGTGTCCACATCAGGAGCAAAACCTGCAGACATTTACAAGCTGTAGCCGAAAAACAGAGGAAATAAGTTGATACCGAAAGGCCATCTGTTGTTCGACACTACAACACAAATATGGGTAGAGTAGGTCTGTGTGAAAAGCTGCTCTCATTCTATTCGTCCAGATCTACGATGAAAAGATGGACACTTTGAGTTCTCGTGCAGTTGCAGAACTTCACCTGTGTCAACTCCTGGCTCCGATACAAACAAAACACGCTCCTTTAGGGCACGCCACGAACGAAATCTAACGGGTACATTGATTAAAAATTGGATATTATGGACACACTGTTCAGCGTAGACATTCAAAGGACAACACAGAGCTATGAAAGTAATGACACCAATGAAGAACCAGCTCCAAAAAGAAGGGTGGCTCCTTTGCCACCTGCTGTGTTCCAGAAAACAATGGGAGGCAAAGCACTTAGCAGAGTTTTTTTTTCCGCTGCACAGCTCACCACAGTGCAGGAACCGAAATTGCAGAGAAAGGAACCGCATACGCTATGCAAAGTGCAGTGTGTCTTGTGCGTGGCAGCAGACAGGATATGTACGCCAAAAATGTCCAATGACACTACATAATCCATGATGTTCAGTAACAGATTATTGTATTGAGTAGTTTTCAAAATAGAGGTGTCAACCTAGAGCAGCATAAATGCCTCAAATTATTTATTCTTCAAAACTATAACTCGCGAGCAGCCTTGCACCAGAGACACTAATAGTTTTTTTCCCGCAGCTTTTGCCCTCGTACGCAACAAACGTTCACCAAGCATGCTCGGCAGCCCTGCCGACGTCCACTGCCAGGCACGCATGGCACTGATTGATGGCACTCTGGTCCCGCAACAACCAGGGCAGCTTTATACGTCTGCTGCTAGAGAGAGGGTCGAGAACGAGATCAAGTGCATAGGATGCACCTATACTCCCTGACAGTACTGCAGGCAGGGCCGGTGCTAGGGATGTGCGGTGACTGAGGCAAAGGCACATCGCGGGGCCTGTTTCACACCAGCAGTAACGAAAAGATAAGAAGTGATAAGATTTTCGCAGTGGGGGATTTTAGCAGTACGGGAAATGGCAGCAGGAGAGAAGGGTGCGAAATCCTCGGTATAGCTTGCAGGGTTGGCGGATTTTTCTTAAAAGTGGGACTTTTTCTCATCATATGACGGAATGGCACATAGCCCATTTTTCTCTCCATTCTGTTTTAGTCGAAGATCGCGCGTGCGATTAAGTGCATACTTGATATTTAAAAAAAGCAATCCCTGGATGAGCGCTTTGTGCGTGGGGCCTAAGGCAGTCACCTTACTCCCCCCCATCGCCGGCCCTGACTGCACTGTTGCTAGCATCAAGAAAGAAGAGAATGAAATAGCATACAACTAACCCTTATCTGCGGGTTCGGGATCCACTGTGTGTGTCATTAACTTCCAACAACAACGAGAAAAGTATCAATTCCTTTTACCAATATTGCTCGACTTCTGTCTACATATATTCTGAAGATCTTCCTGTCTTCCTATTGACTGAGTTCCTGGTCGGATCTTGAAAGTATATGCAGGGTGTCTTTTTCTAGGAGATAGATTTTTCATAAAAAACTATAAGGGCTATAGACATGCAGTTTTCACTTCTATCATCTCTGGTCCGGCGGACGACCTTGGCCATATGTTGCTCGACCGTCAAATGACTAATTACCTAAAAATCGTTAATTAACTTTTTGATTATAAAAGATACGAAGTTGTCCCAATGAGAACGTGCGTTCCTTTCGGTGACCTGATATCGCAGCCGTTTTCAGGACAAAAATCGGTTCGGTAGAACGTCCACAAAAAAGAAATGCGTGAACGACACCCTAAAAAAAGACACCATGTATATGGACTCCCAACAATTACCACATCTGTTCTGTTATATATATACTATGTACCTGCACCTTGTCATAATGCAGTTATTTTCCTGTATGACTGCTTCATTGGTTCCACACCGATGAAGGTGTTTTGGTTTTGAGGACCCATGATCAGTCATAACTGAAGAGCTGAACATTTACTTCCCTGGTTTTTCTGTTGATTAGTATTATTACTATTAGTTATTGTGCCATGTCAAAATGTCATGCACATTTCCGATGCGGTGTCCAGCGCGCAACTGCATACTATATTAGCGGCTACGCTTCCTGGCCCTACACGTCGCCCGATAATCACCTTTCACATGGTCATCGTTATCGTTTTATTTAAGGTTCGCGAGCTTTAAAGCTGCTTGGTAGGCTAGCGCAAGAGCTCGCAGCGAATCACAGGCCGAAATGACGCACTTAATGCGCACCTGCTGAACTGGCCCAGTGGTTTGCTTGTTGATCATGTCACGTCCAGAGTCACTAAAGAAGCTACGGTTCAGAATTTCGCCACGTGCAGAAGGGCGCTCCATGGATGGCGCTGGAGGTGAAACGCAAATAACATGGCGGCTCCAACTGTCCCTTTTGCCTCAGTGTCAATACACTGAAGCGTAGCTTATTTACTGACTCTAATCACACCGAGACTGGGGGTACCCGAATTCGAATCCTGGTACCAGCTGTGCTGTCTGGGGTTTTTCCTTGGCTTTCCCTCAGATGTCGTCACACATATGTTACTAAAGTTCCCGTAGAAGTCAGCCCAGGACGCACAGTCCTCGGAGCGTTAGTCATGACCTGTTGCCAACAACTCCCTCTTTCAGCACTACCATCATCACCATCTGACGCCCATTATAGCATAATGACAAGTTGAAGATCGTGCTCCAGGTGGCGGGACCTCCTGTGTCCCGGCTGCCGCCGCATACACTCGCACTAGAGCTCTGCACCATCCGCGGATGGAAGCGGATATCCGCAAGATACTTGCGGATTCGGATGCACATTTATCACTTTCTGCGGTGTGCGGATCGGATGCGGATATACCGCATGCTGTAATTTTTCCACGAGCAATTTATTTGTATTGCGCGCAGACAGCGAGCGCATGCTCGGGTTCACCTTTGACCATGCACGGCCAAGACGGGAGAGGAGGCATTCTGGTGTCCACACACTTGCACCGGCGTGGTAGCGTTCCACGTGTTCCAGAAGTCTCTCAATATCGCGTTTGTTGAAAGGTTTATCTTTGCTTGTCGTCGTGAGTCCTTCCGTTACAGCATGGAGGCAGCCGAAATTATACCAACATTCTTCCGACGGTATTTACGCGTCCTTCGAAACTTGCGGATTTTGCGGATCGGATGCGGCTATTGCGTTTTGCCCAGCGGTGTCGGATGCGGATGTAAACGGTTGTGTATGCAGCGGTGCGGATAACGTGTGCGCGAACGCGGGTCGGTTGCGGATGCCAAAAGTCTCATCCGCGCAGGGCTCTAACTCGCACCACAGCCAGTTCCACCGCGGCAGTCACCTCCGAGGTAGCTAGAGCTACTGCTATCGTAACCACTCGCCAGATATGATGATGATGATTGGAAGTTTTATGGCGCAGCGACAACTGGGATCATAACGCGCCAAAACTCTGCTGTTGTTTAAAATCAAAAGGATTCGAAATGAGGTTGTTCGACAGGTGTGTAAACCACCACATAAAATCAGATAACTAGGATATTACAGTTCACTCATGATGCCTGTATCCCTTAAAAATAGGAAAACGTCCTCAAAAGGGATGAGGGCCTCATCCCCTAACAATAATGCGGGGTGAAGGGGAATAAAGTACTTGTAGAAGATATGTAAATGACGTTGGCGATGTGTCACAAAGGAAGGGCAACGAATGAGTATATGCAAAATGGAAAGGTCTGCGCCACAGTGTGCACACTCAGGTGCATCCTCTCCTGGCAAAAGGTACCCATGGATCAAACGTGTGTGACCCTACCTTAACCGACTTGACAAAACCTCGTGTAGCCGGTTTTTAAATACTTGAACTGGGGCTCCAATTTGAGGTTTAACTGTGTGCAATTTGTTATCAGTTTGTCCACACCAGAAAGCTTGTCACTTCCGGCTGATGACCCTTTTCAAATTCAGCAGTTGATCAGGGAGAGGGATCTCAAAAGGAGTGGTGTCATGGCCATGGGCAGCGAGAGCTGCACGGTCAGCCCTTTCGTTGCCGCTTATACCGACATGGCTGGGTACCGAACAAAGTCTCAAACAGTACCATTTCTCATGTATGACATTTGCTAAGCGCTGCCCACGTCTGACTAAAAGATTTTTGTGTGGTTTGACGCTACAAATGGCATGTATGGAACTCAGTGAGTCAAACAACAACTCTATTTTTTACCTTGGAGAGTGGGGAGTTTTATCGCCACAGGCGATACTCTACCCCATTGCTGGTTGGAGTGGAGGGAATAAAATAACGAGCCCCTTCACAATAACGATCGAAGTCCGATGGTGTCCAGAAATGTCAGAAGAGCTTTGACCGCGGAGCGTTGCTGGGCTGGATTGGGCCAGGGACCAAGCAATTTCAATAGGGAGAAAGGGCGAGAGTCCAGCTGACGAAGAGACTTGGAGAGTGTGGTTCGGGAAGGTTGGTAGTGAGGGCAATGAAGAAGAATATGCTTGAGATCCTCAAGAGCACCACAGTGGCAGCACGTGGGAGAGTCAACTTGTCTCAAGCGGTAACGCCACTGAGCTGTAAAGGCCACATCGAGGCGCATTCGGTGTATTAATGCAGCATCTTGACGAGAGGTGTTTCGTGGCATGCGGAAAGCGAGCGTTGGATCAACTCTGCTCAACATAGAGGGGGGAAGAATATCGGTTGTCCGTTGGCGGGAAGCCAGGGGTGTCACTAGGCGTCGCAGAATTGAACGGCGGTCTCCTCTCAGCAGAACAATACGGGTCCGTTTCCGATACGAGAGTGCTGCTTCTGCAGCGCTGTCGGCCTGCTCGTTCTCCACAACACCACAATGGGCTGGAACCCACTGGAGAACAAGCCTGTGGCCTGCGGCGTAGATAGTGTTGTAAGCCATTAACACGTCTGTGACTAGGGGTGCGGATGGGCCTCGTATGCCGGAATTTTCAATTGCGTGAAGTGCGGATTTGGAGTCTGTAAAGACTGCCCATTCCCGGGGTGTAAAATCAGCGATGTGTTGTAGAAAGAAAAGGATGGCATAGAGTCCCGCAGCTGTGGAGGAGCTTGGATGTGAAAGGAGTCTTCCGTGCACGACGCCTTCGGATGGCATGACGAATGCTGAGGCGGACATGTTGTTTCGGGATGCGCCATCGGTATATGCTGCCGTAAACGTAGAAACTTCTCGGCTACCAGAGCATGAAAATGGGCTCGGAGGACTTGAGCGGGGACCTGATCTCTTCTTTCCAGAAGGTTTGGTTTGATTTTGGTTTGATTTGGTTTGATAGAGCTGTACGGTGGATTCGCTGTGGAACGAATTTGTTAATATTGTTAAATCTTGTTTGGCTTTGTACGTTCCGCGTAAAGTGAAGAAGGTAAAAACACATAACCCGTGGATCACCCGTGACGTTATTCATCTGAAAAGAAAGGTAAATAGAGAACGGAAAAGGAACCGTCAGGGGAATAGTGATGCTTTTAAGAAATTAGTTGAGAGCTTTAAGGCTCAAGTGCGACGTGCCAAGTTTCATTTTTATAATGTGACACTGCACAAATTTCTCAAAGAGGATCCGGCCAGGTTTTGGCGTTTTTTATCCCCATCACGAAAATCATTTGAGAGGTTACAGGTGGATGGTACTGTGATTAGTGACACTAATGTGATTTGTGAATATGTTAATGATTACTTCTGTTCTGTGTTCACCATTGATGATGGCATTCGACCTGACTTTGACGATAACATTGTATATTCGCTTCCAGACATTGAGTTATCTATACATGGAATTTTTCAGTTGTTACTTAACATTGATAACAAAAAGGCGGTAGGTTCGGACGACATTCCCAATACGTTCTTATCACGTTACGCGGAGTGGTGTAGTGAATTCCTTTTCTTGATTTTTAAGAAATCGCTATCAACAGGATCAGTCCCACAACAGTGGAAGATTGCTAAAGTTGTGCCGATTTATAAGGCTGGCAGCGTTCAGGATGTTTGTAATTACCGACCGGTTTCCTTGTTGCCGACGTGCGCTAGGCTTCTAGAGCACATAATTAGTAAACATATAATATCCTTCCTCGAAGGGAATAAATTTTTTAACCCATTTCAACATGGATTTCGGGCGGGGGTCTCCACAGTAACTCAATTAATCGAAATCGTACATGATTTTGCGGAGATTGTGAATTCTCGTGGTCAGGTTGATGTAATATTTCTAGATTTATCCCGGGCGTTTGATAAAGTCTCGCACGAAAAATTGCTTCTGAAGCTTGGTAAAATTATTTCTAACTCATGTATTATCAGCTGGCTAACTGATTATCTTTCTGGTAGACAACAACATGTAGAAGTAAAGCAAACCCGGTCGACTTGCTCCCGCGTTTTGTCAGGTGTCCCGCAAGGGTCAGTTCTTGGGCCGCTTTTATTCTTAATTTTTATCAATGATATTATGAAGGGTGTTTCCGTTCGTTGCCGCCTTTTTGCAGATGATTGCGTTATTTATTCCCAAGTTAAAACTGTTGAAGATCAAGTCTTGTTAAATGAGTCTCTACAGAAGGTTGTGACTTGGTGTCACACTTGGCAGATGGTTTTAAACCCGAAGAAGTGTGTGTGCATGAATGTGACTAGGAAAAAAAAAGTACTATTTTTCGATTACCAGATTAATTCATGTACGTATCCACTGTTAGTAATTTTAAATATCTTGGTGTAAATGTTTCAAATAATTTGACATGGAATTTGCATGTGGACAGCATCGTCCAGAAGGCTTCCGCTAAGCTTCGGTATTTAAAACGTAATCTTCAACATGCCACGTGGCAGACAAAGTTATCGGAATATAAAGCCAATGTTAGACCGGTATTAGAATACGCAAGTGTTGTGTGGGATCCGTTAACTGTAAAAAAATATTTCTAAAATTGAAGCAGTCCAAAAGAGAGCACTTCGCTTTATTTTTAATAGATACGAGAGACTGTGTTCGGTGTCAGATCTTTACTACAAAGCAGATTTGGAGAATTTGGTCAATAGACGTAAAATTGCAAGACTCAAGACTTTATTTCTTATCCTCAAAAATAAGCTTAATATTAATAGGGATCAGTACATTATGTTCCAGGAATAAATATATATATTCGTAGTGTACACGCTCTGCAGTTAAAGCCATACCAATGTAGAATAGACGCGTTTAAATTATCTTTTTCCCCAGGGCGGTAGAGGAATGGAATAGCCTACCGGAGGAGGTTGTCACGGCGAAGACTGTAGTTGAGTTTCTGTCGTTGCTGTCAGGGCAGTTGGCATAGATGTACAATTCTGTCATTGTTCGGTTTTGTTGTCTTTTCCCATTCCTACTTAGGCTTCCACGAGGAAGCCAGTAGTATTTCAAATAAATAAATAAATAAAATTTGATTTGGGTTTTTCTGGCGCATTAGCTACTAAGGCCATAATGCGCCAAATACTAGTATAAGTTTTATCTGGGTAAAATTTGTGTATTTACTAAAACGGTGTTGAGTGCTGGGTTAGTAATTAAAATCACAGATCCTTTAAAAACCCGGTATCTCTAAAAAACATATAGATCTTTTCAAAGGGTATGAAACTTTCATCGCCCAGCAAAAGCGCCGGGTGGAGTGGTAAGAAGTTTCTATAGAATAAAACAAAATGACGTTCACGAAGACGCTGATACGCTGGGCATACAATGAGGATATGGAGGATTGAGAGTTGTTCCCCACAGTGATTGCACTCGGGAGGGTCTTCTTCCCGTAAGAGATATCCATGTGTTAAGTATGTGTGTCCCAAACGGAGCCGACAAGATAGCACCTCATACAGTCGATTGGATGCAGATGGAGAAGGGCCTATCTTGGGTTTTATAGCATGTATTTTGTTGCTTGTCTGTTGGTCCCAAAAGCTCTGCCAGTGTCTGTTAATGCTGCTTTTTAAACATACCCTGAGATCTTTTGATGGAATGTCGAAAGTCGTAATGTCGTTTGTTAGGGCAGCAGCAGCTGCTCGATCGGCCTTTTCATTTCCGGGTATCCCAACATGGCTGGGTTCCCAGCAGAACAGTAACCGATAAGCCCTGTTAGCTATAGTGCTTGCAATGCGCCTTGCACGATGGACAATGGGGTCTTTTGTGCAATGAATGCTACAGATAGTCTGTAAGGAACTCAAAGAATCTGTGTATATGACTGATGATTTAATACGATTTTGTAAGATATAATTGAGGGCTAAAATTATAGCATACATTTTCGCTGTGAAGACAGACATGGTGACCTTCAAACCATGTGACCTCGTAACTGTGCCAGTAACCATAGCGCACGATACCCCGGAAATAGTTTTTGAGCCATCAGTGTACAACTCTACATGGCTGCCAAAGCTATCCTTTAGCACTTCAAATTCCTGTTGCAGGACAGTGTTAGCAGTTTCACGTTTGTTGTATCTGGAAAGGGACGTGTTGCATTTTGGAGGGGGCTGCCATGGGGGAATTTTCTTAGTTGTCTCAAGGATCATAGAGTTGTACTCTAGAAAGCCGTAGTGTTCGACAGCTTGTGACATTCTAATGCTAAAAGAAGGCACAGCTGAGGGCCTGTTCAAGAAGTGCTGTCTGAATTGTGTATCTGTCACACATTGATATGCTGGGTTCTCAGGGTGACCTCTGATTCTGAGTGCATATGACGTAGCGAGGTAAAATCTGCGTCTCTCTAAGGACCATTGATTCGATTCTATATAAAGACTTTGTATCGGAGAGCTCCCCAGGACCGGTGAGAAAGCACCTTTAGAAGATTTAGAGCTTTGATGGCCTTTACCTTGAGGTGTTTGAGGTGAGGAATGAAAGTCAATTTCCGGTCAAATATAAGCCCAAGGAATTTATGCTCAGGCTTTACAATAATGTTGTGGCTGCCCATTTTAAGTGTTGGTTCGGGAAACACTCCCCGTACCCTAGAGAAGGAGACACAGACAGTCTTCTCCGGGGAAAACTTAAAACCGTTTTCGTGCGACCATTTGACCAACTTGTTTACTGCGAGTTGAAGTTGACGTTCGCACCTAGCAATGCTGGAAGAGGAACAAGAAATTTGTACGTCATCCACATACAGTGAATACGTGACTGAAGGAGGAATGGCACTTGCTATGGAGTTCATCTTTACAATGAAAAGAGTCACACTTAGGACGGATCCTTGCGCTACACCGTTCTCTTGTATGAATGGGCGAGAAAGTGTAGATCCAACCTGGACCCGAAATAACCGTCCTTGAAGGAAATTGGCAATGCTGCGAAACATGCGGCCGCTTATTCCCAGAGTGTGCAGGTCCTGCAGAATACCATACCGCCAGGCAGTGTCGTACGCCTTTTCGATGTCGAAAGATACGGACACACAATGCTGCCTTCGGACAAATGCTTCTCTGATGGCAGTCTCTAGCCGCAGCAGGTGATCTGTTGTCGAGCACGCAGCTCTGAAGCCACTCTGGAATTTATCGAGACATTTATTTTCTTCAAGGAAATACATCAGGCGATCATTCACCATGCGCTCAAAAGTTTTCCCTAGACAACTTGTGAGCGCTATGGGTCGATAGCTGGAAGGGTTTGAGGGGTCTTTTCCAGGTTTTAGCAATGGAACAACGGTTGCCACCTTCCAGCCAGACGGAAGACAACCCTCTCGCCAGACAAGATTAAAGAAATCAAGAAGGGATCCTAAAGATGTGGATAAGTGCTGGATCATGGAGCAGGAAACACGATCGGGACCTGGTGCTGTAACTTTACTGGATGACAGAGCCCTTTGTAGCTCAGTCATTGTAAAGAGTGAATTGTATGCATACGTGTCACCGCCCTCGCTTGGAATCGTCTGCTTCTCGGCAGATGATTTTATTTTCAAAAAATCACTGCTGTAGTGAGCTGAGCTGGATACATGTTGCATATGCTCCCCAAGGGCATTGGCCTGCTCTTCCAAACTCTGACAAACTAAGCCATTTACCTGCAGTAATGGGACAGAGAAACTTGTGTAGTCTCTTTTGATTTTCTTTAGCCTGTCCCATATAAGTTTTGAGGGAGCGTTACAATTTAAAGAAGATACAAAATTTTTCCAAGATTTTTCGCCTGTCTTCGTGTCCAGCGTGCTTTTGCACGTGCTTTCCTGAATGCCACCAAGTTTGGAGTAGTGGGGTGCCTTCGAAAAGCACCCCACGCCCGATTTTGTTCTTTGCGTGTAGTTTCACAGTCGCTCGTCCACCAAGGCTTGGAGCGCTTAGGGAGTCGACCGGATGTTTGTGGGATTGACTGTTGAGCGGCATTTATAATAGTGTCAGTAACAAGATTATTGGCATCTTCTATACTTAAACCTTGGAAAGATGTTAGGATATTGGCCTTCTCCTTGAAGAGAGTCCAATCGGCCTGTGACAGTTTCCACCGAGGTGGACGTGTATCTAAGGTATTTGTGGTATTATGCAGTTTCATGACAACCGGAAAGTGGTCGCTACCCCGAGGATTCTGCTCTACTGCCCAGTCAATGGTTTGAAACATTGATGGGCTGCACAAGGAGAGGTCGATGGCAGAGAAAGAATGGTTAGCGCTGCTTACATACGTAGGACTTCCTTTGTTTAGAAGGCAGATAGACCTAGAGAGTAATACGTTTTCCAGCATTTTTCCTCGCCGGTCGACTCTCGAGCTGCCCCATAAACAGTTATGGGCATTAAAATCTCCCAGTAAGAGGAAAGGCGGCGGGAGTTCGTCAATTAAAGTTTCGAGAGTGTTCTGAGTAACCACAGCTGATGGTGGCAGGTATACGGAACATACAGTTATGACCCCTTGAAGACATTTGAACGGCAACTGCCTCGAGTGCTGTTTTTAGTGGAAGGCGCTTTGCAGGGAGGGCTTTTGATGTGAGGATAGCAACACCTCCAGATGTACGTGTTGCATCAACCCGATCGTTTCGGAACAAGTTCCATCTCCGTAGTGTATGTGTTCGATGTGGATTCAAATAAGTCTCTTGTAGTGCAAAACAGAGTGTGTCATACTTGTCCGAAAGATCATTGACATCATCAATATTAATGAGAAGCCCTCGACAATTCCATTGAAGGCTCGCCATAATATAGAAAATGAGAAACGTTTGCACAAGAGGCGTTTCCGTCATAGGGAAGAGACTATGGTGTAAAGAAACTTTCATTATTTCTTCTTTGGGGGCATTATGGGCTGTGTTTTTTTCCGCGCAGCCGCGAGTTCTCTGGGCGATATATCGGGGAGTGAGCCATTCCCTGAAATACTGCTCTTAGGCTTTCTTTGAGATTGTGAGCTCACGCTCGCGAACGAGCCTTGCGAGCTCGTGTCATCATCGCATTCCATGGAGCTTGCCTCCACGGTTTGCGATGACGAAAGTGGCGCCTGTGAGAGTGACGCCACAGAAGAGGGTTGGGAAGCTGTGGTTACAGTTACAGGAGGTGGTGTTTCAGAAAGAGGTGTACATGTTTCTTCACTTTGTGTTGTATTCTCTGTCTGTGTTGCGCATGAGATCGGTTTCTCTTTAACGACAGATGAAAAGGATTTCTGGAACTGGAACGGAGATGCCTTCTTCCTGGCTTCTGGATAACTTAGTTTCAGTGTGACTTTGATGTGCATCACCTCTTTCTCAAACTTCCACTTTGGACAAGACCTAGAGTATGAAGGGTGGTCACCTGCGCAGTTGACGCAGTGATCCGGCCCTCTGCACTCCTTAGAGTTGTGGTCCTGCAGCGGGCACAGCATGCAGTGGATTAGGGATATATGGCCGCACCTCTGCAGTCACCGGGCAGTCAAATGTGAGGATTGTGTTGCGTGTCGTGATGTACTCATTGTTCTTCCTGATTTTGATTTTTCTTACGTCGATCACCTTTTGGCTTTTCAGATTTTCAAGAATCTCTTCTGACGGAACATCAATGAGTTCAGCTAACGACACAACACCACGGGAGGTATTCAGAGTCCTATGCAAGGTTGATGATATTTTGATTCCGAGCATCTGCTGTGTGTTCGGAATTCGCTCACAGTCGGCTTCCGGGGTACATTTAAGCAATAAGTCACCTGATCTGAGGCGCTTAATTTCAGTCACATTTTTTGAGAGCAATGCCACCGCCTTCTCAATGAAAAACGGTGACATTTTTCCAAGTGGAGTGTTCTGTTCATTATCAGTGCTTGCACTGCTAATGACAATGTATTTTGCTTGAAAGGCGTCGAACGCCTGTTTGAAGACTTCGGTCCGCGGGCGCTTGCCGCCCGCGATCGAGGAGGGAATAGAATTTTTAACCATATGAGGTTTAAGAAAATGAATGTTCCCATTGGTCACCCACACTTCACATTCATACATGTGGGAAGGTCCCGGAGTTTTAAGGAAAACCCATCGGCCGGGGCTTGACCGAGACCCCGACCGGCGCCGTTCAAGGTTTCTGACCCTTCACCTTGCATCCCCTCGGCACGGTACTGTTAACACCTTGGGACTGGGGGCTGGGGTCCGTGGTGGCGCCACTCACCAAAGACCAGCCGAAGCCGGTGCCCCCTGCGGGGTCCAGAAGGTTTGGGAGGCGTACAAAAGTGGACGGTACCGGTAGAGACCAGGGGGCTTCCGGCTGTATAGTGTCCTTATTTATGAAGCCAGTGACAGTCTGGCGTGTCCTCTGCGCTACTCGATAGAAGTCGCTTTCAGGGCGGTATCGAATTTTCCTGAGGAGCGGGTGGGTGGCGGGGAATGTGAGCACGCAAACGGAGGTAGTGCCTAGCCGTTTCCCGTTCACGGAGAACTTCAATCGGGAGCTCACCAGCATCAGCCAGTACTTGCCGTGTTTCAGCCATTCTTGGAACTCCGAGGCATCGACGAAGGCTTCGAGCAAACAGGGACCGAAGTGTATTTAATGAAGTTGTTGATACCCTGTGCAGAATAGGAAGGCTGTAAAGCACAGTCGCCCTCACCAATGCCGCGTGAACCGCGAGCAGGGAACGCTGATTAGAGCCCTGCACGGGCCGACTTTTCCGGGCCCGACCCGGCCCGGGCGCATCGAAAAATGGCCTGGCCCGACCCAGGCCCGGACCTTCATATTTTTATGCGGCCCGACCCAGCCCGGAATCTAAGCAAATAGAGCCCGGCAGGGCCCGGTGACCCGGCGAGTAGATCCCGGCATAGTATTTCCAGCCGCGACGTACGCGTTTCTGGCGATTATCAAACAAATTTATCAGTAAATTTATAAGGAGAGAAGACAAACATACAAGTGATGGCGGTTTAACACCATAACCGCAACAGACCAAATTAAATCCAGAACGTACGTGGGCATGGGCGTTATCGTTACACTGTCAAGGTTTTGCGGAGGTAGAGGATGCTGTCGACAAACTCCTTCTCCCAGTCCATACCCCTCTCACCAAGCTTTGCCAAGTGATTGTGAAATACGTGAGGAGTGACGAGCAATGTAAAGTGGCTTTCAGAATGTTCTAGAGGGTCGAAACATATGCCTGATGCAGTATCCCTTGCTTGTCTTTGCAAAATATGCACAGACATACGATAATATGTCGTTAATATGCACAGGAATGACGCAAGCGCATGATGATATGAGCTAATGCATCTCCATTGTGTGGAATTAGCTGCGTGGCTCGGCCGGGCCTGACTCTCGGAAACATATTTGTCGGCCCGGGCCCGGCCCGGCCCGCGGTGGTGGCGTATTTTAACGGCCCGGCCTGCGGTGCTAACGTATTTTGTCGGCCCGGGCTCGGCCCGGCCCGGAGCACATGGTCAATAACAAGCCCGGCCCGGGCCCGTGCAGGGCTCTAGGTCCGAGTAGACATGCGATATGCCTTGCTTGCATAGCTTGATATGGCTTGAGTCACACAGAACAACTTAGTGATTTGCTTGTACCAAGAAATCAAATACATACTTAAAATTAAACCAATCCTTGTTTAAAAAAAACATCAATAAGCATTTTTGGTAGCTCTCTCTGTGGTTTATGTCTTTTAAATACATTACAATATAAATGTATCTGCGTCATTGAAAAAAAAGTAAATTTTCGGAAGGTGGGGGGTGTGGTGGTTTGGTGGTACTCAAGGGGGTCACATACTGGAAAAGTTTGAGAAGCACTGGCATAGAGGGATGTTGTTCCAAATCTAACTACCCAAGGACGAAAGGAAGAATGGACCGAAATTAGTGTGTTAGGTAAGAAACCAGAATTAATTGTGCTGATGTCTGAGAGAAGGGTGTGGTATAATTGTGCATGGTTAACTGAAGTTGACTAGAAGGTGTGTAAAATATCTGGTACATAACCTGAGCAACTTTATACTTCACAAGGTGGTGTACATTGAGGATGCGGAAACGGGGAAAAGCAAATGAGACAGACTCATCAGGATCTAAAAACAGAATAATCTGCAGCGCCCGCTTCTAGGTCAGGAGAACAGGTTGAAGGTATATGGGAGGCCATAAGTGATATGGGAGTGGATAAGGGTGTAGCGCACACAGTAAATTATCCAGACCCCCCTACACCACCCTAACTTTTCCACCAGTGCACCTCCTACAGGGGGTGCCCTTGAGATTTCAGCATTAGACACATGTCAGTAATGATATGTTTAGCTGTAATTACGTAACTACGATAATGCCTCCCCCCCCCCCCGCCCGATATTTTCACGGAGCACAATGCCCAGAAACCATACGGATCATACCCGAGTGAGTTCATGTGGCCCCAGCCTAAGAACATTGTTAGCGAGGTTAAGGGTTTTTGGGATATAGTGAAAACGGGGTTATTGTTAAGACCGATTCATGGATAAAAGTCTGGTAATACTCTATCAGTTGGAGATGGCACAAGACATGAGCCATGTTAATAAACTGTTTGTGACGTTTTGCAATTTGGAAGATGGTATGCTCACTGAAAGATTCATTGTTTCATATCCACCCAGAGGCATAAAGCTCAATGCATGTTCAAAGCATTAATGCACTGTCATGTGTTGTCACATGACAATGCTGCATTCATGAGTAAGTTACGTAGGTGTGAAGGTTTTTAAACATGAATTCAACAGAAATACTCTGATTGGGTGTACTTCCTGCTGCTTGGCAGGCCCTTAGAATCTGGTCACAAAGCTGCTTCTGAAAACTGCCCTGCTGCTATTGGTTTCTTCACACTGTCTGTGCATCAATATTTGTACAGCTTGCAATAAAAGGCTACGAAACACCAGGGTGTCACATTTCTTCATTGGAGCAACACCCTAGGAGCAAACAGAAGCAGGCACACACACTCAGAGGTGCATGGAACAGCCAGTCACCCGTTTCGTGTTCAATATCTTCCTGCTAGCCAACAGAGGGCCGCTCCGATGAAGTGCGAGCTAATAGGCTCATTGATATGGTGTCCAGCTGTAATTTATATTGTATTTTGCAACGATATATTGTTAACGATCAACAAGACCAGTAAAAATATCCTGTGTGTTTGCCTCTCCAGTACTGAGTACTCTCCTGCAATGTAACGAGACAACTGCCCCTTGTAGTGACCCTCCAGGGCAAGCATGACGAACCCCTCTACAAAAGTGAGACGCTGTAAGTACCGTGCGTCCGTACTCACTGTCAGAATGTTCGAACTTAGGGACTGTCAGCGTAGAAGCGGACTACTTAGAGAAGGAAAAACGTGCGCTCGAAGAACTACAGGCTGCTGTAGGATCTCTGCTTCATGAAGTCTGCCTCAGAAGTGAGGCGTCAAACTACACGCTTATTGAAAAGCACTTTACTGAGATAGCGCTTCTTCAGGGTCGAGACAAGTTGTCCAGAGTTTGGTCAATTGGACGAGCTGTACAAGAGGTGACAGGTCACGATGACCTGAAGAGAAAACTGCGTTTCTTTCAACACGTATTGCAGAATGTGCTGAGGAGTGTAGGATTGCGGAAAAGGCCAATATCATTGTTGTGTATTTGGTATTGAGTTTCGTTGTGTCGAGCTGGAAGGCGACGACGAAGTTGGATCCGATTTTGGAGCGCGAGCGCTGGTTCTGCAAGGGCATATTTTTACGGTCACGAAGCAGGAAATAAAGGTGTTGTTATTTCCGTTCTGAACCTTATTACTAAGTCGGTTCTACACTGGCGACGAGTGAGGACATTCCCACGACGACATCGAACAACAGGCAAGCATGTCACTGGGACGGATCTACGACTTCAACGACGGCATGAGTTGGTACACGTGGATAGAACGTCTAACGTTCTACTGTGAGGCCAATCTCATCACAGCACCAGAGAAGAAGCGAGCGGTGCTGCTTACAATGTGCGGGGAGTCGACGTACGAAACTCTGAAAGCCCTCCTTGCGCCACAACTTCCATCTGAAGTGAGCTACTCAGATATCGTCAGGTGTCTCGCCGAATACTTCGATCCAAAACTGTCGGAACTTCTCAGCCGATTCAAATTCCATCAGCGTAATCAAGCGCCGACGGAAACGATAGCAGACTATGTTACAGCACTCAGGGCCATCGCCAGAGACTGCAATTTCAGTATTAGCAGTACAGTTTCGACGCCGGCGACAGATAGGGCATCAGGGGATAGCCCACCACAACAACAGGCAACGACGGAGCAGCCGACACCGCCCACAGCGTTGCCTCTAGACGTCATGATGAGAGACCGCTTCATTTGCGGTATTCGGGATAAGAACCTGCAGCAACGCCTTTTAGTGGAGCGTGACATAACATTCGATCGGGCTTTCAAGATTGCTCTCGCAACGGAGTCAGCAGTGAGTCAGCAGGGTCAGCTGCAGTCGGCACAAGAACGAGACCAGGTTAACATCGTTCGGAGAAAGTCCGCGGGACATCGGAAGAAGACGACTAAAACACAAAGGTGTGGCCGCTGTTTGGGAGATCACGAGGCAAAGGACTGTCGGTTCAAGAATGCCATATGCAACAGGTGCAACAAAAAGGGCCACATTGCGAGAGCTTGTAAGCAGCAACATGGAGCGCCAGTGGCAGGAGACAGTCATCACCTTGCTAGTGGGTCGGATGATGAGCGGAGTTCATCCTCCAGTGAGCTCTACCAACTTAACCACGTCGGGGATAAACTAGGTCGTCCAGACATTCCCAAATTCACAGTGACGCTCAAGGTAGAAGGAAAGCGCCTCAATTTTGAAGTGGATTCGGGAGCAGCTTGCTCGATAATCAGCGAACAGACTTATCGGGAGACATGGCCACACAATCCTCCGGAGCTAAAGAAAAAGACCACTTGTCTACGAACATGGTCAGGCGAAGGCCTAAGGGCATTAGGCACGACTCAAGTACGTGTGCGGTTCAAGACGAAGGACTTCATTTTGCCTCTGACTGTCATGAGAGGAACTGGATGTAATCTTCTCGGACGAGATTGGTTCAGGCCGCTGAACATCAGAGTCAGCGGTATTCATCACGTTCAGGACTCAAGCCAGCTGCACACCCTTTTAAAGAAGTACGAAACTGTGTTTGTCGAAAACATCGACGGTCACAAGGGGGCCCCGGTTTCACTGGAGCTGAAGGAGAACGCCACGCCTTGCTTCTTGAAGGCTCGACCTGTCCCCTTCGCTCTTAGAAGTACAGTAGAGAAAGAAATCGACCAGTTAGTCTCCCAAGGGGTGCTGGAGCCGGCACAGCACTCGGACTGGGCTACACCGCTGGTCGTCGTGAAAAAAAAGGATGGCAGCATACGACTGTGTGGTGATTACCGTAGCACGGTTAACCTGAGGACCAAGGCATCATCCTACCCGCTTCCCACTACCACCGAGGTCTTCACCAGACTTCGTGGAGGAAAAATATTTTCTACGCTGGATTTGAAACAAGCGTATCAGCAGCTCCGATTGACCACTGCGGCTGCGGAAATTTTGACTGTTAACACGATTAAGGGTTTGTTCCGGATGAAGAGGCTTCCGTTCGGAATATCGGCAGCTCCAGGAATTTTCCAGCGGTTCATCGACACCTTGCTGGCGGATATTCCAGGCACAAGCGCTTACCTGGATGACGTCATTGTCTGCGGAAAGGACATAGATGAACATAACAGACGCCTGGAGCAGGTGCTCAGTAAGCTGGAAGGGGGGAACCTTCGCCTAAGAAGAGACAAGTGCAAATTCGCGCTGCCAGAGGTTTCTTACTTAGGACATCGCATTGATGCAGAAGGTCTGCATCCGACAGACGACAAGGTCAAGGCATTGCTTCAGGCCCCATCACCGAAGTCCAAGACCGAATTGAAAGCGTTTCTAGGCATGCTGTCGTTTTACGACCGGTTCCTGAGAAACCGCGCCGCCATAGCAAGGGATCTGTATGAATTGCTTAAACACGGCAACAAATGGCAGTGGCTGAAAAGGCACCAATTGGCGTTCGAAAACCTCAAGAAGCTGATAAACGAATCTACTGTACTTGCCCACTACGACGAGACAAAACCATTAGTAATCGCGTGCGACGCCTCTCCATACGGTGTAGGGGCCGTGCTTGCACAACTGGACGACGATGACCGCGAACTGCCCGTTGCGTTTGCCTCGCGCACGTTGGGACGTGCAGAGCAGAACTACGCTCAACTGGATCGGGAAGGACTAGCATTGGTGTTTGCGGTAGAAAAATTTCACCAGTACGTCGCAGGAAGGAGTTTCAAGATATACACCGATCATCGACCGCTGCTTGGCATAATGGGGCAACACAAGCCAATGCCTGCAATGCTGTCGCCAAGGATGACGAGATGGTGTCTGAAATTAGGGTGCTATGATTACGACTTGTGCTATCGGAAGGGCACCACAAACCAAAATGCTGACGCCTTCAGTAGACTGCCGTTGCCATCCATGACCGATGAACCGTATAGACCGGGTGACGTGCTCCTGTTGGACACGTTAGAAGGACCTGTTCTCACGGCTAAAACCCTAGAAAAGATGACTCAGCAAGATCCGGTGCTGTCAGCAGTTCACAGAGCATTGCGAAACGGTAGCCTTCACAAGTTACGGGAACATGGCTTCGACCAATACAAGATACGCCGTCGGGAGCTGGCTACGGAGGGTGATTGTGTGACCAGAGGTTCAAGAGTTGTGGTTCCCCCGGCTGCTCGAGAGCAGGCCTTGAAACTGGTGCATTGCGGACACAGGGGCATAGTCACAATGAAAGCGTGTGCTCGAAGCTACATGTGGTGGCCGGGAATCGATCGTGACATTGAGCAACTCGTACGCGGCTGCTCCAAATGCCAGGTCGATCGACGCTCTCCGCCCCGAGCTCCGCCACCGCTGTGGACAAGACCGGCGGAACCCTGGAAGACCATTCACATCGACTTCGCCGGACCGGTTGACGGGCGAACGTATCTACTGGTTGTTGACGCCTACACGAAGTGGCTGGAAGTTAGGCGAATGACAAGTACTACGGCCGCCGCTGTGATTGAACAGCTAAGGTATATGTTCGCCACCTTCGGAATTCCGCAGGTAGTCGTGTCAGATAATGGGTCGGTGTTCCTATCGGCAGAAACCAAGAGATTTTTCAAAGCAAATGGCGTCGAGCATCGCACAAGTGCTCCGTATCACCCGGCCACTAACGGCCAAGTAGAGCGCATGGTGGCGGAACTGAAGAGGGTTCTGAAACGGGATAGTGCGGGACACGTTGACAAGTGCCTGGCGCGGTTTATGTTCAAGCAGCATACTACAATCAACGCCACCATAGGCAAGTCGCCAGCAGCCATGATGTTCAGCAGGGAGCTTCCGTCGCCGCTGTCGGCGTTGAAACCAAGTGACCATCGGAGTTCAATGGGGGAGGACGAGGAGGGAGCTGGGTCACGTTACGCGCTGTTCAAGCCATCGATGAGAGTCTACATTAGAAACTTCACAGGAGGTCCTCAGTGGATACCTGGTCAGCTGCTTGATCGGATGGGTCGGCGGTCGTGGATGGTCCAGACAGAGCACGGAACGACACGACGTCACGTCGATCACATTAGACGACGTTATGATCAGGATCCCTGGAACAGCAGTTCCGTTCCGTGGACTGTGGACATTTCCCCTGAGCGACCGTCAGGGGCAGCTGCAGTAGATCCTCAACGATTAACGGAGTGCTCGGATGTGGTGACTGCTCCCGCCGTTCCTGAAACCAGGGATCCGCCTGCAAGAGAGCTTAGAAGGTCACAGCGTACGCGCCAGCCGCCAGACTTTTTCCGACCTTGCTGAACAGCTCGTAAATGTGCGTTCTACATAAGTGGGAAGAAGTGTTGTGTATTTGGTATTGAGTTTCGTTGTGTCGAGCTGGAAGGCGACGACGAAGTTGGATCCGATTTTGGAGCGCGAGCGCTGGTTCTCTAAGGGCACATTTTTACGGTCACGAAGCACGAAATAAAGGTGTTGTTATTTCCGTTCTGAACCTTATTACTAAGTCGGTTCTACAATCATCCCCCACTTTGTAAGGTTGCAAAAGCTTAGATATCTTGACTTTGCCATAATCGACAGCAGTAGCCGAACTACGTGGCGTTTCTAAGCGCTTCATTTCGAGCTCTAACCGTTTGAGTTCAAGCTGAAACTCCATCTGCCTCCAGCTGCTTTCTGTACTGCGGCCTCGGCTTCTGTTTTTTTTTTTTTTTTTTCGAGAGCTTCGACCTCCCTCCTTCCCTCGAGAGCCTCGGCCTCTATCTTTTGTTCCTGAATAACATCCCAAGCTTCGCTAAGCTCGTCCTGCTCTACCCCTGAAGCCTGAATGGTGCTATAATCTGAGGTTTCCTCATGAATTTCTGAGCCTCTAGCCCCAGTTCCTCGCAAATTAACAAAAGATCCGCTTTTAGCAGGCATTTTAAATCCATGATGGAGGGTTCTAGATCTGTTCTTCAATTAGGCCTAAGTCAGCACGTGCGAATTCGAATCTCTAGCAAATTTCTAACTTGGCGTGGCTCAAAGGAAATTATGCTGCTCACCCAGCCGATATCCGAAGAACAGAACCAAGTCGCCGTAAGCCCCTGCGCAGATTCCATCAGCAAACAACGCTTTCGACGATCCTTGGCCAGTCATGAACCAAGGCTTGGGAGCAACCAAGCGTCCGAGACGTAGGAGTATCCAAGGGTCCGAGGCCTGGGAGTATCCCACCGCTGCCACCAGTTGTAGTGACCCTCCAGGGCAAGCATGACGACAACCTCTACAAAAGTGAGACGTTTAATCAAAGCCCTGAGGCAGCAACATCAAGAGCCGGAGCAGAAAGACCCCGCGTGCCAGAAGCCGGTTCCTTTTATCGCCACCAAGTGTTCCACCTTCCTCGTGGCACCCTGACGATACCCATGAGCCTTGCGGTGATGCCCATGTTGATGAAGCTGAGGGCAGAGTCGTTACACCCTGTGATAGCGCCCCTGACTGATGGTACTATTTTCTTAAGCTGCAACAGATGCTTTTTACCCAAATGTGCTTCGTGCCAGTACACAACTATCTCATAGAATGACCCACCTGCGGTGCCATGTATAAAATCTATGCACACTTTTTTTGGTGCCCAAATGCCTTAACAGCTGTTTTTGCATGTCACGAGAACTAGCAAGAAATCCTCAACAAGTCCTTCTTGCAACAAGTCAGTATTTCCTCATTGAAAGAGAGTAGCATCATCATCCTTCTTGCCACTGAACTGCTCGTTTGGGCTCTGACCAACAGGGCAACACTGCTTTGATTGTCATCGTCGTTCCTCTCACTATAATATATATTGTAGTCCCTCATGGTGGTGTACAAGTACTGCATTGTATTGAGGTGAACTGAATCCTTAGCAATGTGCCATCCAGCACACCTCAAATACTGAGCTGCATAGAAAGCAGAGTGCTACACGGTCACATAGTTTCCCTAATATACACAAATGCTTCCAAAAAAGACAGTACAACAAGAAGAAAAAAAGACATTCCAGTTAGTGTTTTACAGGGGCCTGCACGTGCTGTCTGTATTGTATCCGTGCTGTTGAACTATTTGAACCTGCGGGCACGGTTCGGATGCGGGTCAGATAATCCCGACCTGCGCAGGACTATACTTGGAAGCACCATCTAAACTAGTCACAATCCCGAAATCCCGTCCCGGGATTGAGAGCAAAAAATCCCGAAATCCCGGGACAGCAAAAATGGCTCGGGATTGACAACCCCAGGTGTGGCACAGCCCAAAGCCACGTGCACAATAGCAAGCTTGGAAGACAAAGGAGACAGCTTGGAATGTTCCAGTTTGGAATGTTGCAGGCACATCAACAAGGCAGGTGTCCCCACGCATGACAGAACCGTGTGATTTTGTGGAACATTTCCTTTGATATGTCCTCTCTGTAAAAGCACCTGATTAGTCACAAATATAATAACACTTTAAACCTCCACCTCTCAATCTTTTTGCGCCTGTGCCTATAATAAAATGACCCTTGGCTGCCTTCTGCATTTCTTCTCTCCATGCCGGAAAATATGAAATCAGCAAAAATAAGCAATGTCCTCAGTTTTAACACAATTGGCGTATGTTTTGTAATTTCGTTGGCCCAGTTAAAAATGCAGCATGAGAGTTCTGTGTAAAAACACCGGAACAAAATAATAGGAATAATTAAGCACAACTAAAGATGATCGGAACAAACATTACACATTTACCGGATCCGGTGTTGAGATGAAACAGGTGATACAATTAGATAATCCGAACACGCCACACGAATTAGTCGAGCTCGGCACTCGGCAGTATATGGGATATGGGGGTGTAGTACATTACAAACCAGACTGCCGATCATTTTTTGCAACACTTGCAAAGTAAGTGCGTCGAACGCGAATGGTATGTGTGTATTAGTGTAACAGAGCATGAGACGCACTTACCTGCTTCAGAATTCTACATTCACCTGGTGCTGCTGTTGCCTGGGCTGAGAAAAAGTGAACTTGCATTGTTGCAATCGGCGCAACAGAGCAGCCCATGGAGCAATTTTGTTCAAACACCCTCACCTTTGAACCGAACATGCTACTCGCAGGTGTTACTGAAACGTTCCCTCACATGGTGAACATCGACAGACGTCCAGCGAGGAGATTGAACGAAATATGCAGCAAAGCAAAGCTGTTTCACTTGCTTCACGTCCCTACCACGAATCCATCCTCAAGCCTTAAGCTGCTCAAGCAAACCGCAGTCTGCAAGCGCATGCGCACAAGAAGCGAGGAGACGACAAGGCAGCGGCAAAGAGCGCCACGTGACGTATTGCTGGCGCATGCGCCGCGCAACTTAATTTCCTCTCCCGAAGGCCAAGTGCCAGGATACCGCCGCCGCCGAACGATAGTGGGCCCCCTGGGGAGACCATCGAAAAAGAGAACAGCGAAGGGAAAGCGAAAACCTCGAAAAATGAACGGTTTGGCCGCAATCTCGAAGAAACCGAAACGGAAACTAGCCAGGATACCCCAGAGTCTGTAGCACCTTCCGGACCTTCTGCGACACCTTCGACTACTGCACCTTCGTCGTCTGCAGCACCTTTGTCGTCGTCTGCTGCACCTTCCGGACCATTTTTAACTGCTACCCAGAGCGACATAGACGACAAAGATCAAAAGGAATTCGAGAAAAAGCTTCGTAAGCTTCGCAACCGATTCAGGGACTGCGACAAAGGTCTACCGGAGGAACTTTCAGAAGACATAAGAAATATCATTGACGACTACGAGCAGTTCATCAGGGAAAACGAAATCAAACGTCGAATTCTTCAAGATAGACTTCTTCACGCCAACGAAACCATTGATAAACAAGTGCAACTACTTGCAGAAAAAGAAGCCCTCCTGAAGGCCCCACCTCCTATGACATATTCAGAGGCATTAAAGTACGAAAAAATCCCCAAAAGCAAACACACCCTAATGCTTTATAGCAAAAAGGACAAAACCGACGTACAGAAAATGGTAAGGGACAGCTTTCAACCACACCAATTTGGCTTGAACGACGTTGAGCTGAAGACAACCACGAAAGGAGATGTAATACTCAAGGCTTCCAACAAAGAGGGACTTAGCGATCTCGCTAATGCAATCTCCGACACCCAAAGATTGGCAAGTTGTATTAAGCAAGAGTTGAAATCGCTCAACAAACCGCGAATCAAGATCACGGGCGCCGACTCCGTCATCACAGAAGAACTCATCTCAGAGATAAATGAAAAGAATGACTTATCGCTAGACGATCAAGACATAACTATAAAAACAAGCTTCAGAGTCAAGGAAACCAAGTCTTGGATCCTCGAAACCACGCATAAGATATTTAAACAACTAATCAACAGAAAAACCCTATACATATAGTAACTCAGAGCCTACATCGAAGAGGCCATCGACCTCAGAAGGTGCTATAACTGCATGTCCTTCGGACACACCAGTAAAGTATGTAAGCACCTCCAGAATAACAATTGCTACAAGTGTGGATCATTTCATGATGCACGAGACTGCAGGGCAAGGCCCGAGTCTCTCTGCTGCTTATGCTGCCGACAATCAAACACTAAGTTCAGGACGCAATTTGATACACACCATGTATTCGCCACTAACGCGTGTCCCTCCTTGAAAAAATGGGAGAACTTCGTTAGATCTCGAACAAGCTATACCGAGTAAACCTACACACCACCCCTTTCCTCTCACCTATTATAACATAACACCCCCTCCCCCCTTAATCATGGTAAATATCCTTCAAATCAATACAGCAAAATCCAAAACAGCCCATCTTACAGCCATAAATACAGCCCTGGAAAGGAGAATTGACTTTCTCCTAATTCAAGAACCATACAAATCAATCATAGAAGATCTAGACTATGACAAATTCACCAGTATCAAAAATCCTCAAAATCCCAAAACAGAAATAATAAGCCTTGCAGACTCTTGGGATATAATCCCAGTTTACATATCTACAGAAATCATTGCAATCACCTGCAAAAATAAAAGGGATAACTATATTTCATAATAAATGCATACGCACCACCCAATGACAATTTAGAAAACATCCTCTCCGATATAGAAAATATTACTAAAAACTCAACAGCAAACATAATATTATGCGGAGACTTAAACGCCAAATCAGCCCTATGGGGACCAACAAATGATGATAGAGGCAATGCCGTTTTAGAATTCCTAATCAACAATAGTCTCACTACTATTAATGACGCCGACAGTCCCCCTACCTTCCAAACCATCAATGGAAAATCATGGATTGACATCACTGCTACTAAAATCACATACGCTGACAAAATTACTCTCTGTGAAGTTTTAGACACCCCTTCTAATAGCGACCATAATTACGTTATTATATCCACCAACAAAAACAACAAATTTGAAAAGAAATTCACAAAAAAAAAGCCAAATCGAACTCAACCAAAAAAATAGCCCAGGACAATTGGTTCAAAACCAAACATCCCATACCAGATCCCATACCCTTCCGGACTTCGCCGCTGACGATGCAGTGCACGTGTGGAAGCGTAAGCAGAACATCCACATGGGCACTCTGTTGCCTCCACTCTCGCAGGGGGTCACTGTGCGGTTGCAGCGGTCTGGTTCCTGGGACGTTAAAGCAAGAGTACAGGACCAGTTGGTGCCAAGGTCCTACCAGGTTCTCATCGAAGACGGGAGAGAGGTACGACGGAATCGCCAGTACCCTTCGAACTCCGGAGGTATTCACCCTTCCTACGGTAGCTCCGGATTACAGCACCGCAAACAAGACCACGGAAGCAGCAACACCTCAAGCCGAGCCAGGTCCCACATCAAAAGGTCCTGCCGAGGACAACAGCCAGGTACCACCAGTGATGGAGCCTCAACTGAGAAGATCATCGAGGCAGCGAAGGCCGCCAGATCGACTAATGTATAGTTAAAGCGTGCCGCTTATTTTTTTTTTCTCCTTGTAGAGAGTAATGCTTGCTTGTTGATTATGTAATTTGAGTAGTTGCATTTTGATACTGTTTGACTCGTGACTGTTCTTAATACTGTTGTTGATACTGTTTAAATGTTGCTGTGAAAAAAAAAAAGGAGATGTATCGGGTTCGCCTGATAACCTTGGTAGGCAGCCCCACCCACTTGTGCTTAAAAGAGCCGAATAAAGATAACAGCAGTTCTCTTTCCAGTGCTGACACGCTGTCTGTGCAGTCTATCGCGATACAGTTCCGGCCGGGATCGTTCTGCACTGATGTACGGCCGTCTCGGAACCTTTTGCACCACTCAAACGCTTTGCTGCATCTAAGTGTATCGTGGCTATACTGGGCCTGAAGTCTTCTGTAAATCTCAGATGACTTTACGCCTTCATTCACGAGAAACTTCATGAAAAATTCGCTGTTCGATGTGCGCGCTCACCTCGTTGTCGGCCATCTTGTCCAGCACGTGTATTCTGTTTTGCACGAACTTTGGATCACCACGTGGTGAACGCGGAGGCCTGTCGCGTGTGAAAACGACGAAAAAGAAGTAGCGCGAGCCATTTGTTCACTCAGGAGACAGAAACTCAGGGTTTCACTTGAACACCCCTCGTATGATGCTTCTTTTACAGGTCGTGTACGCATCAACTTTGAGGGTATGACGGATGCTGCGGTTAAGACGACGGTGAAGAAATGACTCTACCCTGCTGCAGATAGAAAAGGTGGACGGTCAAGGAGGCGGAGGCGAAAGGAGACTGCGCAATAGAATTCTATTTCTACAATTCTTGTAGAACGTACTCCTATTACTTCTTCCTTCTACCCGTACATACTCCCGATGATTTCTTTGAAACTGTACGTTTGAAAGACGTTTGTTTAAACCGAACGAGAGGTGCGCAAGAAACATGACAATCGTTCCATACTTCACGGTGTTTTTCGATTGCACGTATAGTATACATACAGACACAGGCACTATGTACAATATATAATTACATAGAGATATATATTGTTAAGTATTCACGTTCGCGCAAACGTTGACCAGTCAAATGGAATTCGATCTTTTGCCATTTTGGCCAAAGGAGCCGACGCCAAACGAGGAATGTGCTGCACAGTCAAGCTTGTTCCATGTTTGGCTACTTTAGCTGGACAAACATGGCCAAGTTTGGGTCAAGATTGGGCTACATTTGGCATGTAGCTTGGGTACACATTGAAAGTGCCCAAGGGGACCAAGCGAAAATGGAAAAGTTGCGAACGCAACTGGCAAAACAAGAAAATAATCCTGTTGTCCATGCCGAACAGGAGAGTTCCGATCGTGCGAAGGAGAGGGTTCAGAAAACGCCGCACAGGAGTCAGGAGACACCTTCGCCACAAGTCAGAAAAGGCTGTGGATTTGTACTACATACGGTGGAAACACACAACATTTGCACAGCACATACATATTTGCCTTTTTTCTTATTCTTTTACTGAATGTATGCATTGTACGGCTCGCATCTCTCATGATCATACTTGTCTCGAGACTTAAACCCTTAAAATTATTTTAGGAAACAATGCATACCTGCATCAAATTTGTCCAGTGACGTGGACAATGGCTCAAACTTTTTTACACAGAAGTTGTTGCCACGACAGATATTTTCCTTCACATGTACAGGATTTCCCGTCCATTTTAGTCCAAGTCATCTGATTTAATTCATGTGCCATCTGGAATAATCCAGGTGCTATACAACACAATCCAGGTGTCATGGCAGTTTTAAGCACTATAATCTGTATCTTCGCACCACGAATATCATCGCAGAATATTCTAGTGGAAGGAAAAGTGAAAAAAAAAAAGTCAAAGAAGTCTTATGTTGAGCATTCACCGTGCGCCTACACTCTAAATAATTTTACACATTAAAGAGTGTAAAAGAACATGTGCATGGCGCGCACCTTTTAAGGTGTAATAGAACACCCTCAAGAAATCGAGGGTGTAATTGTATGCTAGGGTGTAACCTGCAAACCATAGAAGAGGCACCTGGAAGTAATTAAAGCTTCACTGCGAAAGTAGTTTCCAGTTCCTACAGAAGGCAACAGCAAACAGTGGTAACAGCAAACAGTGTAATTGTGAAGGAGATCCCAGATGATTACTTTCCAGTGTTCGCACAACTCTTAGGAATATATGTGTTGAACTGGGACACCCTTTTTCTCATGCAGCGCTTAACCACCATTGAATTTGACAGCCACTTCCACGTGTTTGATGTAAAAAGTAACGCAGAAACAACTGTCTCAAAAGATGTCGGGAGGTTTTCAGCTGATGTATTGAATGTTCACAGCCTGTCAGATGGCAGGCAGGTTGTTAATCCTCGTCATGCACTCATATAATACACATCAATCATTTTTTTCTTATGCATGTTAATTTTTTGCAATACCTTGGAACATTTAACCTGTGTAATAGAGCCTGCATGTACCACCTCCAAATACACCCTCTGTTACACCCTCATCACACCATCCTGACAATGTCTCATAAAAGGGTGTATTTCACCATAGTTACACGCTCTAACATTTTCAAGTCGGGGTTCTAGGGTGTAAAATAGGTGTAATATATGAGAATACACCTATTTTACACCTTTAAAGGTGTGAAAATATTTAGAGTGTAGGCATTGGAAGTTGGAGCCGGAGTACAGCGAACCACATTGGTGCTGTCGTCTGCAACACAATATCTTCTGACTTAGACACGATATTCCGCGCGGTTAGAATAGCACGAAAAGGCGCGACCCACATAGCAGACGATAGCCTTGGTCCCGTCGTCTGCTACGGATTATTTTGTAGCTGAGCTGCATGATATTCGTTGCGGACAGAGGAGTACGCGGATGGACATGGCGCACATAACAGACGACACCATTGGTCCTGTCGTCTGCTACGGAATATCTTTTGACTGAGCTGCTTGATATTACGTGCGGTTAGAAGACCGCGAGAAGACATTAAACACATAACAGACAAAGCAGTTAGTTCTGCCGTCTACTACGGAATGACTCAGCGGCAGGTTCTTCGGGCATTAGCTACTAAGGTCATAATGAGCCAAATACTATTGGAAGTTTTACCTAGGTAAAATTTGTGTGCTCACTAAAACTGGGCTAAATGCTGGGTTCGTAATTGAAATCACAGATCCTTTAAAGGGACGGTCTCGTACCCCCTGCCCCTTTCATAAAGTGCACCATTCGATTGGCCTTTGTTGAAAATGGAATACTGCTAATTTACCCGACAAAACACGCCGCAGTTATTAAATAACCGAATTAAATTGATAAATATTGCAGAGCACGCCGCGATCTGTGTTGGCAACAATAAGAACGGCCACGTCGCCCTGCGGGTAACTCCGTGATAGGATACAGAAATCGTCTGCTTTTGCGCGTGCTAGTGCATCGGCGTGAGCAGACGACTTTCAGAAGTTACTGGGCTCCGCGGCAACTCTCGTACATTTTGTTTCAGTTCTCAGGTAAAAAACGCGCATTCTAAGTAGTGGCAAGCATGGTGGTTCAGAACAACTATGTTAATCCTCAGAAACAAGTTAAAAGTCGCAGAACAACCCCATCCATAATCACAAATCTGAATCGCTGGCCATCGGCGCGCGCGGTCGCATTACAGCTCCGACCAAAAATATATTACGCGCGCTTCCATTACACTCCCCGTTGTACACTGATCATGCTTCGAAATGAAGTTTCGCTGACGACGTACATGGAGAAGGAGTACGTGTTTATTTAAAAACCGCATTAGATACTCGCGGAAAGAAAACACGTGACTTAGCTTCCACGTATCCGATTGTGCGCCACATTATGGGAGACCCCACAGTCAATGCTCGGACTACATTCTCCGCTTGCGGAGGTATATGCCTGAGTGTCCCCATTTCGAGAGCAAAGAGGATTACTCAAACCAAGGTGCTTCTGCAAGTTACAATTACCATGACAACGACGACGCACCCGCTGGTCGACGTCATACGTGACGTATGCATGAGAGAGGAGCAGCTTTCGTCGTCTGCTCCTACGGCACGTTTCGACAAATTCCTCGAAAACGACTTGGTTATTCCGAATGAAAATTTGACGGTTGTATGTGTACAGTACTCGTGAAACTAGTTTTGGCTAAGTTTCGGAATCGCCCCGGCTGTACGAGACCGTCCCTTTAAAAACCCGGAATCCCTAAAAAACATGTAGACTTTTCAAAGGGTAACAAACTTTCATCACCCAGCAAAAGCGCCTGGAGCAGTGGTAACAAGCTAGTATCGAATAAACCAAAATGACGATGATGAAGATGCTGATATACTCGGCATACAATGAGGATGTGAATGATTGAGAGTTGTTCGCCAAAGTTACTGGGTGGGTCTTCCTCCCGTAAAGGTCCATTCACACATGCATTTCAAAAAGCGGCGCCGCCCGCGCGTTCGCGTCTTGGGTAACCTGTCACACATGGGAGAAACGCATTCGCAAACGCCTTTTCTTTCTCACGCGTATTCTCGAAGAGCACGGCACTCATCGTACTTCGTAGCCATCTTCTCGCAAATATCCAATCCAATCCTGGTTTCAAAGATGGATGCTTCGTATGCCACTGAATTGGACCGGGAAGAAGAAGTGTTGATGACCGTCCTTCTTGCTTATGCCACTGCCTCTGCTGCCACAAAACGGAAAAAGAAAAGGAAGTGGTGGGTACGTCCGTGTTTGCGGGAGCGGGACTGTGTTGGGCAAGCCCACAACCTTCTTCCCGGCTTGCGCAGGGCAAATGACGAGGTCTACTACCGAGAGTAAGTTCTGCTCATTTGCTCAACTTGTCCCTGTGTAACATGTAACCAAACCTGTTCTGTTCAGCTTCTTGCGCATGCCCCCGAGGACGTTTGACTCACTGCTGAGTCTAGTAGGAGACAGGCTACGCAAAAGGGATACACATTGGCGGAAATCAATCAAGCCAGATGAAAGGCTCGCCGCCACCTTAAGGTTTGTTGTGATCGTTCGTTCGCTGCGTATCGTTAGCAGCAGCGTGTAACTCAGTGACATACTGTTGGTATTTAGATTCCTGGCTGCAGGGGATTACTTATGCAGTAGCTCGTTCAACTTTTTGATCGGGAGGTTGACACTATGTGGCATTGTGTCAGAGACGTGTCAAGCCATTTGAGACGTGCTGTCTCCACTTCATGTGCAATGTCCGAGAGCAGTGGACGAGTGGATGAAGGTTTGTATTTTGCTCTTTATTATTAGAGATGAGCAAGTTACTCGATAAAAGAAACTCGTTATAAGTCAAGTTATTGTGTGCAAAATGTTGGTGTGAGGCCATTACTTACTTTTTTGTGACAACAGTTTTTTTAAAACGTTCACTGTCGGCAACGTGTCACAATGCATTTTAAAAAGTGCACCTTGTATACCTGTTTATTGCCCGTTTAATGGATGGGTGGTGGCAGACGTTTTACTATTGTATCAAGATTGCTCCAGTATTTGATATAATGAAATAAGCATACCTTTATGTGTATCTGCAGGGTGGTATTTGATGATTTAGTAGAATTATTAAACTCAGCACAAAGCAGGCATTGGAATTTTCGTAACGAGGGGAGCCTTTTTTCTGTGGCCAATTTGTACAATTCACCACGTAACAGCATGGCAGCTGAGCCAGCAGCACCATACACGTATACAACTGGGGCCCACAGGACTGCCCTACATCATTATAGGGTGAGGCCGCAGCTTTCGCTACTTATGGATCAGAATTGAACAAAAGGAACTTGCCTCAAGTTACTTTGGCAAAGTTCTCTAAAAAAGGAACTAGTTCCTCAAGAAGTTACTGGAGCTCCAAAACAATGAGCTAAGTTATTACTGGAAAAAGTAGCGTAGTTACAGTAATGTCTTACCACCAGCACTGCTTAATATTGGGCTTGTTCATTTCTCTGATTTATGCTGTGCCATGCGGCTATTTTCATTCTTCCATTTTGTGTGAACAGGTGGCACATGGATTCCTGGAGCGCTGGAACATTCCACACTGCATTGGTGCAAGGGATGGCAAGCATATTGTTGTCCAATGCCCTGCCAAATCAGAGAGTGTTGACAGGAATTATAAGGGCACTTTTAGCAAGTGTATGTTCGCTGTCTGTGACGCCTATTACAGGTACTTTTCGCACGATTTTATGAACTAACTTGGAATCCAAGCCATACCATACGCCTGCAATTAAAACACTGTTTTACTATGTTGAGATAGGTCATCACGGTAGTCAGAGCGATGGCGGAATATTTGCCCAGTCGTCCCTTCTGAAGGACGTCGTGTCTGGAGAGGCCAACATCCCCCCAGCGAGTCCTCTTGGGAATCTTTCAGAGCTTCCCTACTTTTTTGTGGGCGATGAGGCGTTCCCATTGAAAACGTTTCTCATGCGACCTTTCCCCAAGCGAAGTATGTCGGATGCGTTTTGCAGATCAATATTTTCAGTGGTACCCCATATCAAATCACATATCGTACACCATGCACAAAATAAGTATATCATTATGTTGGTGCAGGTATCGCATCGATGAGGCATAGGGTGTTCAATTACCGCCATTCTCGAGGCAGGAGGATAATTGAGAATGCTTTCGGTGTACTTGCACAACGATGGAGGATTTTGCGGCGTCCGTTTGCAGCGAAAGACGACAGCATTAGACGTATTGTAGCTGCATGCATTGCTCTGCACAACTTCCTCCTCAGTGAGTCAGAGTCATCCAAGGCTTGCTATTGCCCTACTGGGGTAGTGGACCGTGAAGGATCTGAAGGGGATGAAGTTCGAGGAATGTGGAGGACTGAAGAAGCTGGAAGGCCAGCTCTGGCGCAGTTTCCAAGAACAGGCCTTCGCTGCACAAGGGTTTATGTTTTCACATGTTTGCTTAATTTTGCAAAGAGGAAAATGTGTAACATATGATGAGTAAGCGTGCTGGTGGACTGCACATGAGGGTACCATTCGCTTGGCACCATCTTGTGGCGTCATGTCTTTTTTTCGTGTGTCTCCATTGCTAATCTTTCGAAGATTCAATAATGTGTTATGTTTATCTACCTGCACACATGCTTGCCTGCTTGCTCGTCATGTGCTCCTCAGAAAGCTATGTTTCATCTCCCACCTCGTTGCCTATTCAACACTAGGCTGTGTTTTACTTCTGTTTAACATTAAAACATTGGATGAAACTTGTTGTAGTGCTGCACATCAAGTGAGAGAGCACTTGGCTGACTACTTCATGGAAGAAGGTGCACTGCCATTCCAGGAAGACAAAGCCAAGAAAAACTGGGGCACCTGATTAAATGGAAGTGACGTCCACCACCAAGGTGTGCACCTTCTGTCTTTTTTCAAACCCTGTTTGCATTGTGTATTTTCCCTGCATTTCTTGTGCATATTGCTGGTGCGTAGAACATTAGTTTCCTTTGGTAGATGATAGAATGTTGGGACAAGTAAATAATCATTGAAAATGCATTTTTAATCATATTCCTGTATCACATGTCCACGAAAGACATTGCATTGCGTTGCACATTTTTGTGGACATTCCTCAGCTACCCATAGTGAAAGTCAGGTACATTGTATAATAAGGTCACTTACATTCCAGGATATCACACAGAAACATGTATTTAAAATGCTAAAATAGATATTTCACAGTGCTAGAAGATAAAACAACTAAGAATGACAAAGTAAAACATTTGACATGGAAGAAACGGGACAAAAAATAGAAACTAGAGATTACACAGTACTAGAAGATAAAACATTGCACATGAAACAACTAAGAATGACATAAAGTAAAACACATGACGTGGAAGAAACGGGACAAAAAATAGAATCTAGATACTGCACAGTACCAGACGATAAAACATTGCACATGAAACAACTAAGAATGACAAAGTAAAACATATGACGTGGAAGAACCGGGACAAAAAAATGGAATCTAGGAATTGCACAATACCAGAAGATAAAACATTGCACATGAAACAACTAAGAATGACAAAGTAAAACATATGACATGGAAGAAACGGGACGAAAAATTTAAAATCTCATTTCTGCAAGTTCTTGCGTTGTGGACTAGACAAAAGATTCTACATACTGCTGCTTTCTCGCTCGTGCTTTCTTTAGGTACTTATGCAGAATCTCCTCCATTTCGTGTAATGCATCATCCTGGTCATCTTTGTCTAAGCGACGCAGTTTCACTGCAAGTGCTGCACATTGCACATCGTCAGCCACCTCCTTTGCATTCCTTCGCATTTCTTGGATGTCCTTCAGGTTCTCAAGGCACAACTTCATGGTGTCGTCATATTTTGTGCACCTAGTACAACATTACCTTGTCACGTACATTCACCTCGCATGAACCCATACTCACCCATTTGGTCTATTCTTTATGAATCTCCGCCTTTTCGCTGGTGGTGGTGTCTTTTCTGCTGAATCTTCAGCTTGAGGTCTGTTTTAGATTGATGGGTAATAAGACAGAGATGACAACTATGTAAAGTGTATGAGAAGCCACTGAAGTATTTGTTCAGAGGTTGTTAAAGTGCAAACTTTTGGACGATGTGACCATTATGATAAGTTATTTGCAAAACATTATGCAAGGAGAAGATTAAAACAAAGTAAGTCAGGGGTTCAACAGCGTATTCAAAGGTGTTGGCAATGCACACATTTTCCGCACGCAGGCCCCCAACTAGACACAAATTTTTGACGTACTTGCACGTCACATATGTGTGAATAATACAATTGTGAATGTACTTATTTACTTACAGATCATCTTCCAGGAAGTCAAGGTCAGCAAAAAGACTGCAACAGATGGAGTGAAAACATCGGTCATACATGCTCAGCCCAATAAGAGTTTAAATTTACACCTAATGTAAATACACATCCCCACTCACTCTGATCCTATGTCTGCCTGGGAACTCTGCTGTGGGGATGGTGACAGCTGGTTGCCCTCCAGTTGAGATGGGGACTGTGAACTGCATGAAATTAGGCTCCAGTGTGTTAAATGTAGGGTCAGGGGTGCCACAGGGATCTGTTCTGGGGACGTTACTCTTTTTGGTATATATGAATGACAACACAGGAAGTATTGGGCCAAGCTTGAACATTAGACTTTGCAGACACTGCTGTACACTACAATACATGTGATCAGGAAAGATTAAACCAAGGGCTGGAAGAGACAGTTTCATGGTGGGGAATGACACTAAACTCTGCATCTTTGCATCCGTCATAATTTTGATTTTGTTTTTGGTAAGGCTGTAGACAGTGTTATCAGTGGCTTGACAATTCTTATGTATCAGTTTTGTTCGTATGTGCACCCTTACATGAAGAGCCTGCAGTATCTGTTAAATAAATAGTAAAGTGACAGAATCTCAATGCTGCCCTATCTGAATAAATACTTTGCACTTACCCTGAGGACTGTCTTTCTTCTCTTACTTGCACGTTTGTTATTATTCTAAAAGGAAATATTTATCAGCCCAATTAACTGCAAAGGACAAATTACAATGCTGAAAAGGGCGTTGTAGTACTTACGGCGCGTCCTCCACGTACGGTCCGAGTATGTCGTGAATTTGATTAAAGTGACTCTGTTAGTGAGTCTGTTACGGAAGTTGTAACAGCAGCAAATAACGCCCTTAAACAATTCAAAGAATGGTCCGAGTGTAACTCCCTTAGTCTCAATACGGCAAAAACTAAGGTGTTGCTGTTTCGACCTAAAGGGAAAATCATAACTGAAGACGTTTCTGTCAATTATGACGGTCATAAACTTGATGTAGTACCTAGCTTTAAATGTTTAGGGAATATTTTCGGAACATCTGCAATGGGACAACCATGTATCTTATGTCTCCAAGAAACTTGCTGCTATAAATGGCGTTTCAGGCAGACATAGTTGTGTTCTTCCAGGTAACATTAAATTGCTGCTTTACAATTATTTATTTTATTCACGGTACAATTACTGTTTCTTAGTGTGGGGAACAACGACGGCTGGAAATATTCACGAGCTGTTTGTCCTGCAAAAAAGGGCTATAAGGATTATTGCTGGTGTCAGTCGACTGTCTCATACTGCGGAATTATTTGAACAGTACAATATTATTCCGATACTGAAATTCAACAACTATAAGCTTACCTTAACTTATTCAAAAAGCGTCCGTGAAAATAAGACGTCATTTCTAGAACTATGTCAGTTAACTACGCTGACATCTATGTATTCTTTTTGACATAGGATTTGGTGTGTCCCATTGCATCGAACAAACTACCGCAAGCAGTCATTGACGTATATGTAACCATTTCTTTTTAACCAGTTTGTTGGTACGTCGCCGGACCCATTGTTGATGTCAAAAGGAATGCTCTGTCGCTTTATGTTGGGTATTTAACTGTTAATTGAGTCAATTTTGAACTGTTAGTTGATTTGTTTGTATCATAGGCATTATATTTCTTCTTTCCATTTTTTCTCACTTGGTTATTGTTACAATATTGTTTTCTTTTTTTCTGTACGCTATGATCGTTACTGTATTGTTGCTGTAAATAGTGAACTTTGGGGGTGGAGCCGGTGTCAAGCCTCATGGGCTTTTTGCTGCTCTCCCAACCGCAAGAAAATAAATTGAAATTGAAATTGAAAGTGTGGCCATGTTATTTTTTTAACATCCTTCGTCCCTGCGCCACTCCTCGAAGTCTCGTTGAGCGCCAGCAACGTTTTCTTATATTTGTCCTTTGCGTTTTTAAATTTGCCAGCGCACTGTTTCCCTGAAATTGGATTACATGTGTCACCGATCGCCACGAAAACGGACTTTCGCAGTGCTTACCGCTGATGCCACATATCTTCCCAATCTTCTCCCATGTCTCCTCTTTCAATTGAGCATTCTTAAACTCGGGGTGTCTCTTGTCGAATAGGTACTGATGTTCATGTGTACAGTCGAGCAGTTTTTCCAGGTTGAACTTGCCGCCCGCCATCTTATCTTGTACCCGACGACGGCAATGGATTAAGCTATACGGAGCCACAGCCCTTCGGAGTGCTGCAATTGGACGGAGAGAAAAGCGTTCGCGTTTCTTCTGTCCGAAGCTGCAGCATGGAGCGGTTCTCGAAAAGCGGCTGGAAACGCTCCGCGGCTCGCGTTTCGCGGCGCCGCGAACGGTTAGATGTAGATGGAGGACGGATACAGACGGTTAGATGTAGATGGAGGAGAGCTTATCTTAGGTTTTATAGTGTGTAACTTGTTGCTTATCTGTTTGGACCAAAAGCTCTACCAGTGTCTGTTGGTGCTGCCTTTTAAGCGTAGCCTGAGATCTTGTGATGGAATGTCGAAGGGCGTTATGTCGTTTGCTAGGGCAGGTACTCTGGTAGGCGAGGTACTAGGACGTTACCACGATACCCCGTATGCAAGCCACCCCGGAGCGACAAAAACGGGGAAAAGAATCAGTGGGGCGTACTTCTGGAGCAGAGGTGGGGAGTAATGCATTACAAAGTAATGCATTACCGGTAATGCATTACTTTTGAGTAATGAGTAATGGTAATGAATTACATTTCGACTGAGTAATGCAGGGTGGCATTACTCATTACTTTTGTCGAATCTTCATTGCGCCACGTGAAGATTGGGAATATCCAGGTTTTCTTCAACCCCCCTTTAACAATGAGCACAAGGCAACAAGAAAAGAGAAAGGCGCAGCCTGGGGAATGCTGCAAGAGTTCAACAGTCGGCGGTGTGTGTCACAAGTGTCTACATGATAATATCACCGATTTTCTCTTGTGCGCATTTGGAGTAAACGAAAATCAATAAAATAGAAACATAGCCTCTATGAGGGTAATACGTAACAATTGCCGTAGGGATTCACTGTTTTGGTATGGTACCGTGTTAGCCTCTCATGTGCTGTCAGAGGTAGTTTTTCTGCCAGGACAGAACTGTATATAGCTGGGCCTCATCCGCCGGCTCCATAATGCTAGAAAAGGCATCATCTGCAATAAATCCTATCTATAGTTTTTGCCTATCAGACTCGCTTCTGCGGGGATTTAGTGGCACCGATTCGGGGACACTCGGGTGGCTATTGCCCATAGCAAAAAAAGCAAGGAAAAAAACTTATGCATAGCACCTTTGAGGCTTATGCCCTAAAACGTAAATGTAATGCCATTACTTCGTTAAAGTAATGACATTACTAATGCATTACTAATATCCAAAAAGTAATGAGTAATGTAATGCATTAGTTTTTTATACAAGTAATGAGTAATGGTAATTCATTACAAAATAAAAGTAATTTCCCCACCTCTGTTCTGGAGAAACATGAGAAACTGCGTTCAGGCGTACAACGCATCGTGTGAGTCATGTCTGAGGCACAAATCGACGAAAAATCGTTTTGACCATTTCACCGCACTGGAATGGTGATGATAATTCGGTTTTTGTTTCTTTTTTTTTTTGCGCATCGACAACTATGGCCATAAGCACTGCAATGGACGTAGTCAGATCCTTATATGTGACTTCAAACGGCAACAAGTATATTTAATGAAATATGCGAAGGCAATTCCCATGCCTGACCAAAGGGCAGGCAGCGCAGCCAGGCTATTTACCGAACGGGTTGTCTTGCGGCACAGCTAGGGTTGTCAATCCCGAGCCATTTTTGCAGTCTCGGGATTTCAGAAATTTTGTTGTCATTCCCGGGATCCCGGGATGGAATTTCGGGATTGTGACGAGTTCAGATGGTGTTTCCAAGTATAGCCCTGCGCGGGTCAGAATTATCTAACCCGCCATTACCTAACCAAGTCCATTTACCTCAAGTGACTATAACGGCGTGTTGTACGCAGTTCATGTGCGCTTGGTCAATCCTACCATTTCCTGAAGGAAATCACTCTAAAATTCGCAATGAAACCACACTGATAAAATAGTGACGGCGAAATACTTACATTTCATTTGTTGCTGTTTTTTTCTTTGTTTTTTTTTTTTTTTCTGCTATGACAATGCCACTCCTTTTCAATTCACGTGCATTTCACTGTTGCACGTAAAACGATGTCGAGTTCCTCTACACTTGAAATAACAGGAAATATTACTAAATAATTTCCTCAAACGGTGTAACATTCCACTTGAATGAGGAACGGCAACGAAAAAGACAATGGAAAGAAACGAAACAGTAAACAGTTTACAACACTGTCGCTGCGTGATTATTACATTGTACAATGATTAATACACGACCTGAGAAAGCACGAGCGTCGAGGTTTGTGTCCCCCAGTTCGGAGAGAACTTTTGTGAAAATACTGGATGCCAAACTGAAGGTCCGTTCAGCTTCTGCGCTACAACAAACGACAGTCAGCAAATATCTGTACGCACGTGTAGGCAGACTTGTACGTATTTGGAGTATTGTATTTAAAATACTGTATTTTAAATACAATTTGCGGTATTTCGTTACTCTACTCAATACTTTGTTTTGTGTATTTGTACTCTATTTAAAACACATTTCATGGTATTGTCTACTCAATACTCTAATTACATATTTTGGATCTCCCTCTCACACTTTCTGTGTCTCGTCTGTCCATTATCTTGCTTGTTCAGTGGAAATTTCCTGAGTCCCTGGGACTTGGCCCGGATAGTGGCTCTAGGCTCGGACATTGGCCCTTCTTGGAAGTCTCCATTTAGAGATCTTGCCCCGTGTGTACTAATCCTTGGCAAGTTAGGGTTCTATTATGCGTGCCCTGACTCGATAACGCCGAATTCTGACCTCGCCGAGCAGGGACCTGCTAGAAGTTTGCTTTGTTCTGGGTCGCATATATTTAGTGGAGTTATGTGGTATCTCTTTGTCATCGTTTTGGGACTTGTGTTTAGATGACTCCCATCACACAGCGGCGGCTAGCGTAGTGCGCACCGTTTAGGTGATTCATGTGACATAGCGGCGATTGCCGCATTGACAAGTGACCGGTGACTTTTTCCGTTCAAGGATAAATAGTAACTTAATTGTATTTCAAATACTTCAAGAAGTATTTTAATTACTTTAATTTTCGTGTATTTATACTTTATCTTAATTACATTCTAACGTTAGTATTTATTATTTTATCTTAAATACATTTTTTAGTATCTTGTACATGTCTGCGTGTAAGTAGCGGTCGTCTGCCCCTCCAGTCATAAATTTTCCTTACGAAGGAGCGAGTCTGTGCCTGATGGCCTATACGTGCTTGATTTTCCTGTCATATATGCTCTCGGATATCACGGCATTTTGCGGAAGAAATCTCGGGACTTCGGGACGCCAAAAATTGGCCGGGATCCGGGGATTTCGGGATATCGCGATTGGCAACCCTAGGCACAGCGTAGCCAAGCAATTGCTAACCGACTAGGGGTCTCATTTCACCTCCCAAATGATGGAGATACACCAACTCCTCGAATAAAGAAATTCCAAATGAATGCGTTGTACGCGCAATGCAGTGGAGCCGTGGAGACTTCATCAGAGTATCGTGAAAGTGCTGTCACACTTCGTGTCCCATGAATAGGGTTCCCCGTTTTCGGCATTATCCGAAAAAAAACCCGCCGAATATTTTTCTAGAAATTCGGAATATTCCGAAAAATCCCTACTTTTACCCTTGCATCTGGTGCTACATGCCGAAAATGCCGGTCCCAATTTAACTTTTTTTTTTTTACTTTGGAGCGTCACATTTTCGTTTTTCCTCATTTGGTTTCCACGTGGAAAGCGGACTATACTGTGCTGAAGAATCACTAGCCTGTGGTGCAACAGAAAAAATCTCGTATAACCCTTTCGTTAGTAGGTCAGAGGATGTTCAAAATGAATGTGAACCCACCAACAAAGGAAAGGAGATTCCAGGCATTCAGGTGGTTCTTCAAGCTAGCTGTTCTCCCTCCGTGAGTCCTCCAGGCCATGCCTCGCATTGGTCAACAAGCAGTGGCGACCCCCAAAGTGCAGCCGTCCTTCGTTTTTTTGGTTTCGTTCGCACTATTGTCAGGACAATTTACAGGAAAAGCGCAGGTAATTTTCCCGTTGGCCTCGCAATGGGACGCAAGAGGAAAGGCCCCCGCTGATTATGCCAAAGAGTATCCTGATTTCGAAGTATCGGCTGTGGAAGGCACCGACGGTTTGGTATGCAAGTATTGCCGGATTGCGCTCAAAAGTGAATCTGGAAAAACAGCCCTGCGATTACCCGAACATGTGAGCTCTGCAAGACTCCAGAAGTTGAAAAGAGCGCGTACAGATGCCGGCGCGGTATCTGGTCGACTCCTCCTTAAAGTGTAGTTGTCATGCTATTTGAACAGGCTGGCTTTTTATCATAGTCTGGTTCTCTAACGGATGTCTATGTGGTCTCATTCTCAGCCTGTGCACGACAGCCGTCGCTGGAAGAATCAATTACACGTGCACGCAACAGCAAAGACGACGCTAATGACATCGCTCACGAATTCTGCCGAGCCCTCTGCTACTCCGGGGTACAGCTGAACGACGTCGACGAATCCTTAGGCCAGTTCTTTCGCCGACGGTGCCCTGCAGCTCGAACCATGGCTGGCAATGATCAGTTCTACAGGAAATATCTTCCTGAGGTATACAGGAAGGATATTTGTGTCATCCGAGCAGCGATGGAAGGCCACGCTTTAAGCATCACTGTTGACGAATCTCCGGATCTCAAGGGACGTTGGGCTGTGGCTCTGATGGTGACATACCACGACTCGTCGGCGGTGACTGGATGCAGGACAGTGATGTTAGACCTTAGGGTGATTGATCAGTGCAACGCTACGGCAGTGGGAGCGGTGATGCAGCAGGCACTGTGCAAAGTCGGCAGGGCATTCGAGGACGTAGCTACGATTGTAACGAACTCAGCCTCCTACATGTCGAAGCTGCATACCGATCTCAAAGAGTCATACTCAGACTACAGAACACTTCACATAAAAGATCCCTGCCAAATTTTGAACAATGCTCTTGGGCACGCTCTTCGCATCGACTCTTTCAAATCTGCACATGAGTTCGTCGTTCACGTGCCCGCGATGTTGAAACGGTCTCGTGAACTCAGGCGAAAGTTCGAAAAGTTGTGCAAGGCCATGGACATTGAGCCGAAGTACTTGTCTACGGTAAGCCCGTCCCGATGGTTTTCATTTTATGAATCCTTGTGCGACATCCTTTCTTTCTTGGCGCCCCATCGTTGCTTTCCTTAGAAGAGCCGAAGCGTATAGAGAAAAGTGCAAGAAGTTACGTGCCATGGTAGATACTACGCATAAAATGCAAGAGCTTTTTACTAAGCTAAAATTTTTGAGGGAGTCATCAGGCCTTGTGTTAGAGGTAATCAGGGCGATGGAATCAGAACACACCCTAGTTTGTAATGTTCACTCCATCTTAGCCGTCCGGCTTCCTGCGCTTTTTTCGAGATGGTCCGACACCACGCAGTGTAGTTACGGATCTGATGTGTTGACACTTTTGGACGTCATAGCACCAGAACTGCGCGCATCTACACTGGAACCTTTTTCTCAATATTACGAAGCCATTCAGAGCAAATGGTTCGGTTCCGTTGAGAGGAACGTGCAGGGTGATCTTAAATATGGTGAGGACTCCTTTTGGTACCGCGCACAAATCCTAGACCCAAATCTTAAATCCGAGCTTAAGACGAGTTTTATTCTCTACGAAGAAGTGTTTTCCACTGTACTTCGCGACGAGTCTGTAATGGATGGTTTGCGTAAGGAATTTTCTGAGTACGCCGTGTATACGTCCCCCCCAGAAAAGGTTGTTGCTCCGGCACAGTTTTCGGCATCGCATGAGGATACGTGGCCTCTTCTGTCAAGATATGCACTGGAAATCCTAGCAATTCCTGTCTCGAGCGTAAACGTAGAGCGAGCCTTTTCGAAATTCCGTGTTGTGAACCGTAAAGAACGAGCAGCCATGTCTGATGAAAGTTTAATGGTGTATTCATGCTTGTACTATAATAATTAATAATAATTGGGTGTTTACGTCGCGAGACAACTGAGTGTACTATAATAAGCTCTAAACGGAATTGATGTGTATAAATGTGCTGTAAATTGTGCTCTGTGAAATAAAGCAAATTTCGAAACGGGTAAAACATTTTCATCCATCGTTGTTTCGCATCTTGTATTTCGTGCGGTGTTTGGGGAAGCTGCGCATTCCTTGATATTTTAGCTGCCGACTTATATGCCGAAAATATTCGAATTTCAGAAGAGACATAAGTGCCGAAAAACACCCCCACGAAACTCCTGAGATATAGATGCCGAAAACGCGGAACAGTAGGAATAATATGTACAAATAAAACGGGAAAGCTCTGCAGAGATGTCAGAGAAATTCCTGAAGTGGAACCTTCACCAAGCACACCCCCCTGAAAGCTCGGCACCCCGACGGGAAAGACGGGAACACCATCCACCTGATGGAAATTTCAATGCTGGTGATTTGATCAGAGGTAATGGTGCAATCCATGGCCCACGCTTTCTGGAATCATTGGAACCAAGACTATCTTCCAACACTCGACGGTCGTCACGTGTGGCAGACACATCAACGAGATGTTCAGGAGGGTGACACTGTGTTTCTCAGGGATAAAGACATTGACTGCAATGAATGGCCAATGGGTCGTGTTGTTAGGACGCTACCTAGTTCGGAAAGTGCACGTCGTGATCTACAAGAACTGTGCGCCAAAGGTGTTCCAGCGACCAATAAGAGAAATTTTCCTCTTTCTTCCTAGAGAAAGCGAGTGAACATTTTTTTTTTCTTTTGCTCTGAACATTTGTACGTGTGGTGGTGTCTTGCGATACCAGACGGGGAGTGTTCTGCCTTCGTGGCTATGTAACCCAATGTAACCAGAGCTACTATTTGGACTCTGTCTCGGCCGCCTCTTACGCGGTGCATCTCCGAGATGTGAGGTGCCCTCATCGGCATGCTCTACAGTACATTTTCATTCTCAGGGAACATGGACGACTGCTGCATGCAGGGATGCGCGATACTTTGGTTTAACGACAGAAGATGTGATGATAATTAGGGGTTTCATGGCGCAACGACAACGAGGATCATAATGCGCCACGACTCTGTTGAAGTTTAAAACAAATTTAACTTAAAAATAAGCTGATTAATTTAAAACAGGGGTAAAAAGTTCAGAGTTCTGTTCTGAAACTGCAGTACCTCTCGTTGCCGTTTATACCGACGTGACTAGGAACCCAGCAAAGTGTCAAACTGTACCCTCTTTCTTGTATAACAGCTGCCAGGTACCTAGCACGTCTCACCAATAGATTCTTGCATGGTTGTGGACTACATATGGCACATACGGAGCTCAGGGAGTCTGTGTAGATGACTGATGATGATATACGTGTCTGTAAAATGTGATTAAGAGCAAAAACAATAGCGTACATCTCTGCACTAAAAATCGACAATACATTGTTCAGGCGGTGTGATTTTGTGCATGTGCCGCTTACCGTCGCACATGATACTCCCATGTTGGTCTTTGAAGCATCAGTGTGTATATCAACATGATCACCAAGGCTTTCTTTAAGATGCTCAAACTCATGCTGTATTTCTTCACCAGAATTTTCCCGTTTATTGGACTTAGTTAGTGAAATATTGTACTGTGGTGCCGGCTAGAGCCCTGCACCATCCGCGGATGGAAGCGGATATCCGCGGATATCCGCAATATACTTGCGGATTCGGATGAAAATTTAGCACTTTCTGCGGTGTGCGGATCGGATGCGGATGGCTCGAGGTCGGATGCGGATCGGATGCGGATACGAAGGCAGCGGATCGGTAGCGGATCGGATGCGGATATACAGCGTGCTGTCATTTTTCCACCCGCAATTTATTTGCATTGCGCGCCGACAGCCGACAGCGAGCGCATGCTCTGGTTCACCTTTGACCATGCACGGCGCCAAGACGGGAGAGGAGGCATTCAGGCGTCTCGAACCGCGCGAGCGCCGACGAGGTAGCGTTCCACGCGTTCCAGAAGTCTCTCCATATCGCGTTTGTTGAAAGGTTTACCTTTGCTTGTCGTCATGACTGAGTCCTTCCGTGACAGCATGGAGGCATCCGAAATTATACCAACATGCTTCCGGCGGTCTTTACGCGTCTTTCGAAACGTGCGGATTTTTGCGGATCGGATGCGGATGGTGCGTTTTGCTCAGCGGATCGGATGCGGATGTAAACTGTTGTGCATGATGCGGATGCGGATCGGATGCGGATAATGTGTACGCGGATGCGGGTCGGATGCGGATGCCAAAAACCTCATCCGCGCAGGGCTCTAGTGCCGGCTGCCAAGGAGAAATCATCTTGCGAGGCTCTAAGGAAGAATGGACGTAATGTGTAAAACCAAAGGATTCAATATCTCGTTCAAGCCGAATGCTAAAAGGTGGTATAGCTATTGGCTTGTTTATGAAAAACTGCTTGAAACGAGTGCCCTTTACACAGGGCATTGTAGGATGTTGAGGGTAACCTCTAATCCTTAAACCACACGATGTCCCAAGATAAGAACGCCGTCTTTGTAAAGACCACTCATTCGATTCAACGTACAGGCTCTCTATCGGACTGGTCCTGAAGGCTCCAAGCACCAACCGTAATCCAAGGTGGTGCACGAAGTCCAATGAAGGGCGTGCTGACGCAAGTTCATGATCAGAGGGTAGTACTGCTTTCTAGCACTGTTGTGTATGATTACTTTTTCCAGAGAGTTGTATTTAAATTCCATTTTCGTGATAATTATGACTCGGTCGAATTAGTTCTCATAGTATATTGTACAGGCCTGTTAAGCTTTAGTTTAGTTTAGCAGCCGTGCAGCTCGAAAAAAGTTTTGTTGATGCATTGTCCAAAGTTTTTTAGTTTTGGCATATGTGACCAATGCTTTTTATTTGCATACAGGTTGACCTTGGAAATGGACTTGAAGACACACAGAAGAAACTTGACTACCTGTGGCAGCACGACGAAGAGTCACGCTTCGTCAAGGAACTCGCAGTGGCAGTTTGGGGGACGTCCGTTCTGGCACGGAAAACATTCACCGGAGAGCCGTCTAACAACTCTAAGTCGAGAGGCAAAACGGAAGTGTTTCCCGCACTAACGCCTGAAAAAGTGGAAAATGTGCGCCGTAAGTTTTTTTTTTTTTTTTTTTCTGTGTCTCATACTAAGCCCAGTCTCGCAAAAATTCCCATTTTGGCTAGGCATTTAGTATTTTTGACAACATTTCAAAATGTAACACTAAAAGAGACACCTTCGTGTAAATTCTCAGCTGGCAAAATTAGAAGACAGGGTTTGTGCTTTAAGTAATGTACCAGGTAACGATGGCCTCTGCTAAAGTCAGCACAGACTTTGAACACAGGCCAATCTGGGTGGCTTAGAGAGTATAAATACAATATCGAATGCAAGCAGGTTATATGTGGCTGGGGGCTCACTGCAGGGATTGTGGTACTATCCTTAGTTATTGCATCAGCAGAAAAAATTTGATAATAGAGTTTTCAACCAGAAACATTGCAATGATATTAGGAGCGACCAAATAAGGAAACCCGGTTTAACGTGTGAGCAAAAGTGAGCTGCATGAAGGGTGTTTCAAACATATTCTTTAAACAATCCGTTGTGCTGCACAGCATAACAAAGTGCTGTGTATGTTTGTCTTTGCCCACCCTGTGTTTGTTTGTGCTTAAACATATATCATGCATACCAACAAGCTGCTCCTTTCCCCCTTTTGCTTTGTGCTTACAACTATCACTTCAGGTAGTGCAGTCAAAAGTACGAAATTGCAGTTTTACTTCAAATCTTGCCATTCAAGTTCTAACATCATTTGTTACGCTCCAGACCTTCGTAGCGGTAAAGTACTGGCTTCTCTTCAGGACGAAGTTCCTGAAATCCTGCACATTGTGTAGCTTTCTTATCAGTTTCAAAGAGATTTTTGAAACGTGACTATTTTGGGGTATACTTAATTTACACTGTATATTGATGCTTTCACTCCGCTACTATGTTCACTGCTAGTTGACCTACAAATTTTCCTCGCTGCAGAGACCTACAGGAGGTATTTGACTGAAAAGAAACATCTTCCGTCAGAAGAGCTGAGGAAGAAGAGTGCTGCAATGCGCAAGTACATGAGTGAAAAAATGTGACTTGCGGCGCAGGCGAAAGGACGTTTAATTATTTTTCAGACTACGCAGTCTAGTCAGTTTTATGCGCACTAAAAACATACCTTCACTGTACAGCACGCTGTGTGCCAGTCATTCCAGCCTTCCATGCCAGCCTTCCCGGGCTGTGACAACAGAGTCCAGCGTCTGCAATCTTACATCACGCTGCTGCAGTCCAGAACAACCAGCAGCAACGTTATTGCCTCGCTGCGTTTCTTCCTGCCTTCGCTTCAACTTGTCGGCGTTCATGCGGTGCCTGTTGCTCATTACGTGTTTGTCGATCGTAGATTTACGTCGGTGGTCGACAGACCTAGCATGCACCTTGCAAAAAAGGATGTCTCCGTCCTCATAGAATACGGCGTTTCTGTATTCCCGAGCGCGATCCCGCGCAGTTTTCTTCCTAAGGTGCAACATGACATCGTATGAATAGGAAGGCATTCTTCCTCTTCTTTGTAGGGGGTAAGAGTTATCCCCCAAATGCACGTGCGCGCTGACCCTTTCTCGTTTCTTTACAACACGCGGGGAGAGGAGAACCATGCCATGTGACTCGCGCTGGTCGCGCGTCTGCTGTCGGCGCGCTCGAAGCAAGGTGTTTTTTTTAGCACTAGGCTTTTTTAGATCTAGTAGGCATTATTGACAAAGGGAGCATAAATTATTAATTGCACAGTGAATTCCAGCATTCCACGGAATTTCCACGAAAAAAAAAAGGCGATTCTGCGGAAGATCGTCATTTCCACGAAGATTCGCGGAATCGCGGAGAGTTCGAGGCTTTAACCATCAGGGTCAAAAAACCTACCAGACATCAGATTTGATGGTCCATCAGAGGAATATTCAATAGGGTAATAGTTGTTGTCTTTTGTTTTCAGATTACCCTAGCCCCACAATACAGTGTATGTAACAGTGAGAATTGCTATTATGTTCTCCTGCAGGATATAGAGTTTCAATGGCATATCATTTTATGTAGATGATATTAATAGCTGTTGTCTTCTGTTTTCAGATTACCCTGGCCCCCCTATGCTGCGTATGTATTAGTGAATGAGAGTTTGGATGTTGTTCTTAATATCAGGTTCCCTTTCAGATCATTGCTGCTACTGCTGCAGTGAGTCATCTGGTTGGGTAAGCAATGTGACGAATGCTGATTTTATGTTATCTTTCAGATCCGAACGCCCTTAGGGGTCTAATTAAAGAAAGCATAATAGAATCATTATTACATTTATTAAATATGTAATAAAAATATTTTCTCTTGCAGAAAATGTGTACTGTCTTGTATGTTTCTTCTGTTTCAGGTGTGAAGGTTTTTCTGCTGGGGTTTTCTCGTTCACGCAGATTGGCAACACAACTGGCAATCCCCAGCACTATTGGCTTTAATTGGCATTAATAAAATATTTTTCATTGGCAACATAATTGGTAATCCCCAGCACCATTGGCTTTTATTGGCATTAATAAACTATTTTTCACTTCTATAAATGTGTATGTGTGTTGATTGCATGTCTTGAGGAAGAAAGTATGCTATGTTAATTGCGGTATGAAAACACTCCTCGTTCGGAGATGTAATAAATGATGTGGAAAGGGAATAAGATGTATTTTGCATGTTGATGCATGTTCAAACGCGAGAGGGAAAGCCCTCTGTGCGCGGCCGCGGAACGTGTGGGGCGGTCTTGGCGCGCGCTCCTTCTTGGCGCAGAGTATCCTGCTCCAAATGCCCTCCGATATCAGACGAGGGGGGATACCGACAGTCACCAGTATCCTTGGTTAGGATAATCCTTCCCCTTCTACTACTCTTGTCTCCACCTCCTGTTTCTTTGCAAAACAGCGACAAAATAGCTCCAGAATAGTTATTTGGGGAGGCAGAAAGCTGCCGGTTTGGAGAGCAAATAGGAAAATGAGGAGATGACCTTGTTCACAAGGGAATGAACGGAAATCAGTGGTAAGGAGGCTGCATGATAATTAGGTCACACCACTTTTAAAAAGTGAAAGTTTGTTCCAACCATCTGATTTAAAAGATGTCCGACGATGACACCGGTAAGTTTTGCTTAGCTGTGTAGTTCTTTTTCTCATGAATGTTGTCTTTCTCAGTCTGTACATCGAGTCCGGTCTTGTTTTTTGAGGATGGTAAGGACTTATATTGAATATGAGAAGAGTTTAAAGTTGATTTCTTGTTCCAACCCCAGAGTCACTGCCACCAAGCTGTATGTGTTATCAAAATTTCATTGATTTGAAACAAATATACGAGTTTTTCAGATGACTTGGTGGAAGCAAATGAGTCAGCATGCATGTACTAACATATGACTATGTTTGGTTATGATTAACTGCAAGTATCTTTAGGCACTACACAGGTGCCGCGACGAACCCCGGAAGGTGAGTAAAGTTATAGGGATTGATGTACTATATGTTATTAAGAGTAAATAATTATTTCAGATTATTGGGGTCCTGCTGCACTGTATGCATTATTGTAATGTTTGTATTGCTGCTGATAGTAATTGAAATTCCCTTTTTAGACTGGTGCAACTGGTGAAAAGCTGCTCTCATTCTATTCATCCAGATCTACGATGAAAAGATGGACACTTTGAGTTCTCGTGCAGTTGCTGAACTTCACCTGTGTCAACTCCTGGCTCCAATACAAACAAAACACGCTCCTGGAGGGCACGCCACGAACGAAATCTATCGGGTACATCGATTAAAAATTGGACATTATGCACACCCTGCTCAGCGTGGACATTCAAAGGACAACACAGAGCTATGAAAGTAGTGACACCAATGAAGATCCACCTCCAAGAAGAAGGGTGGTTCCTTTGCCACCTGCTGTGTTCCATAAAACAATGGGAGGCAAAGCACTTAGCGGAAAAAAACTCTTCCGCTGCACAGCTCACCACAGTGCAGGAACCCAAATTGCAGAGAAAGGAACCGCATACGCTATGCAAAGTGCAGTGCGTCTTGTGGGTGGCAGCAGACAGGATATGTTTTATCGATTTGCATGTGGCTTGTACGTCAAAAATGTCCAATGACACTACATAATCAATGGTGTTCAGTAACAGATTATTGTATTGAGTAGTTTTCAAAATAGAGGTGTCAACCTTGAGCAGCATAAATGCCTCAAATTATTTATTCTTCAAAACTATAACCCGCGAGCAGCCTTGCACCAGAGATGCTAATAGTGTTTTCCCTCAGCTTTTGCCCTCGTACGCAACAAACGTTCACCAAGCATGCTCGGCAGCCCTGCCGACGTCCACTGCCAGGCACGCATGGCACTGATTGATGGCACTCTGGTCCCGCAACCACCAGGGCAGCTTTATACGTCTGCTGCTAGAGAGAGGGTCGAGAACGAGATCAAGTGCATAGGATGCACCTATACCCCCTGACAGCACAGCAGGCAGGGCCGGTGCTAGGGGTGTGCGGTGACTGAGGCAAAGGCACATCGCGGGGCCTGTTTCACACCAGCAGTAATGAAAAGATAAGAAGTGATAAGATTTTCGCAGTGGGAGATTTTAGCAGAACGGGAAATGTCAGCAGGAGAGAAGGGTGCGAAATCCTCCGTATTGCTTGCAGGGTTTGCAGATTTTTCTTTAAAGTGGGACTTTTTCTCATCACATGACGGAATGGCACATAGCCCATTTTTCTCTCAATTCTGTTTTAGTGAAGATTGCGCGTGCGATTAAGTGCATACTTGATATTTAAAAAAAAAGTAATCCCTGGTTGAGGGCTTTGTGCGCGGGGCCTAAGGCAGTCACCTTACCCCCACTCATTGCCAGCCCTGACTGCAGGAACCCTGTTGCTAGCAGCAAGAAAGAAGAGAATGAAATAGCATACAACTAACCCTTATCTGCGGGTTCGGGATCCACTGTGTGTGTCATTAACTTCCAACGACAAAGCTCAAAGCTCTTCTGACATTTCTGGACACCATCGGACTTCGATCGTTATTGTGAAGGGGCTCGTTATTTTATTCCCCCCATTCCAACCAGCAATCGGCAGTGTTGTACCCGTTACCGAAATATGGTATCGCGATACCGATACCCGTTACTTGAGTAAAAAGTATCGAAATACCGATATCGATACTTCTTTTTTAAAGTAACGAAGTACCGCTACCGTTACTAAAAAAAGTAACGCGATAACGGATATGGCGCAACACGGAAATATGCTTACGTGAACAGTTTTGCAGTGAAAAGACAGCATATTTCATATGTAGCTCGGAAACGTTATGCTTGACTTTTATCAATAGCTGGTTCTTGAAATCGTCTCCTGCCATCCTTGCAAGCCGTGGTGTCTCCGGCAGCTGACAGAGGCTGTGACAATTAAGTTAGTGTCAGGCCCACACAAACCATGGAGTCCAATGACCCAGGAATCCTTCCGAAGTTAACAATGCCACAGCATATGTGAGCGTGACTCAGTGCGACACGGTAGCTTAGCAGTGGAATCCAGAGCGCACTGTCAAAATCTTGACCTCTGTTCGTTGACCTCAACTCTTTTGTTGAACACAGCGTGGTTATTTCCATCAGTTTCAAAGAAAAACGGTGAACACGTGTTTGGTATAATTTCATAATTCCGGTTACGGAGCACGTAGGCGTGTCCACAAGCTTCTTGTCGAGGGAATAACAATGAATAAGAGTAAGAAATATGGTCGGTGAAGAAAGGGTGGGGCACTAAAAAGTATCGGTATCGGTAACGATGCGTTACCATAAATTTGTAACGGAAATATTTTTCCGATACCCACTTAAGAAAGTATCGCGATACGCACTCCGATACCGAAAAAGTATCGATTACTGTAACGGCGTTACTTGTAACGGCGATACGTACAACACTGGCAATCGGGTAGGGTATCGCCTGTGGCGATGAAACTCCCCACTCTCCAAGGTCGAAAATAAACTTGTTGTTGTTGTTCCAACGACAACGAGAAAAGTATCAATTCCTTTTACCAATATTGCTCGACTTCTGCCTACATATATTCTGAAGATCTTCCTGTCTTCCTATTGACTGAGTTCTTGGTCGGATCTTGAAAGTATATGCAGGGTGTCGTTTTCTAGGAGATAGATTTTTCGTAAAAAACTATAAGGGCTATAGACATGCTGTTTGCACTTCTATTATCTCTGGGCCGGCGGACGATCTTGGCCACATTTTGCTCGACCGTCAGATGACTAATTACCTAAAAATCGTTAATTAACTTTTTAATTATAAAAGATGCGAAGCTGTCCCAATGAGAACATGTGCTCCTTTCGGTGACCTGACATCGCAGCCTTTTTCAGGACAAAAATCCGTTCGGTTGAGAGAGAGAGAGAGAGATTATGGGTTTAATGGTACAAAGGCAACAAAGGCGTTCGGTTGAACGTCTACAAAAAAAAATAATAGAAAAAGTGCGTGAACGACACCCTAAAAAAAGACACCCTGTATATGGACATCCAACAATAAACCTCTACCCGAGAAACGTCATGATGACGTTGGTAGACACACCGAAACCAAAACAGATCGGAAGGGGAGAGCTGAGTTCCACGAATGGGCAATTGTTCGCTGCCTCCTATTGAAAGAAAAGTAGAACCGAGGGGCGCGTCCCTTTAAGGGACCATATCGTAATCCCCTCAAGACCGTGGCTTTCGGGCGCGACCTTGTTCGCCACCAGCATTGAACGTAATTCAACTCTACCAAACTCGTGGCGCTGTCGAACATTATGACGTCATTTGTTTACAAACCGGTAGAGGTCTATTACCACAACTGTTCTGTTGTATATATGTACCTGCACCTTGTCATAATGCAGTTATTTTCCTGTATGACTGCTTCATTGGTTCCACACCGATGAAGGTGTTTTGGTTTTGAGGACCCATGATCAGTCATAACTGTAGAGGTGAACATTTACTTCCCTGCTTTTTCTGTTGATTAGTATTAGTACTATTAGTTATTGTGCCATGTTAAAATGTCATGCACATTTCCGATGCAGTGTCCAGTGCGCAACTGCATACTATATTAGCGGCTACGCTTCCTGGCCCTACACTGCGCCCGATATTCACCTTTTACATGGTAACCGTTATCGTTTTATTTATGGTTCGCGAGCTCCGAAGCTGCTTGGTAGGCTAGCGCAAGAGCTCGCAGCGAATCATAGGCCGAAATGACGCACTTAACGCGCACCTGCTGATCTGGCCCATACAGTGGTTTGCCTGTTGACCATGTCACGTCCAGAGTCACTAAAGAAGCTACAGTTCAGAATTTCGCCACCTCTGCAGAAGGGCGTTCCATGGATGGCGCTGGAGGTGAAACGCATATAACATGGCGGCTCCAACTGTCCCTCTTGCCTCAGTGTCAATACACTGAAGCGTAACTTATTTACTGACTCTAATCACACCGAGACTGGTACCGGCTGTGCTGTCTGGGGTTTTTCCTTGGCTTTCCCTCAGATGTCGTCACACATATGTTACTAAAGTTCCCGTAGAAGTCAGCCCAGGACGCACAGTCCTCAGAGCATTAGTCATGACCTGTTGCCAACAACTCCATCTTTCGCACAACCATCATCACATCTGACGCCCATTATAGCATAATAACAAGTTGAAGATCGTGCTCCAGGTGGCGGGACCTCCTGTGTCCCGGCTGCCGCCGCATACACTCGCACTAGAGCTCCTGCGCCATCCGCGGATGGAAGCGGATATCCGCGGATGTCCGCAAGATACTTGCGGATTCGGATGAAACTTTATCACTTTCTGCGGTGCGCGGATCGGATGCGGATGGCTCGAGGTCTGATGCGGATCGGATGCGAAGGCAGCGGATCGGTAGCGGATCGGACGCGGATATACCGCATGCTGTAATTTTTTCACTAGCAATTTATTTGAATTGCGCGCAGACAGCAAGCGCATGCTCGGGTTCACCTTTGACCATGCACCGCCAAGACGGGAGAGGAGGCATTATGGCGTCCACACGAGCACCGGCGAGGCAGCGTTCAACGCGTTCCAGATGTCTCTCCATATCGCGTTTGTTGAAAGGTTTATCTTGCTTGTCGTCGTGAGTCCTTCCGTGCCAGCATGGAGGCAGCCGAAATTATACCAACATTCTTCCGGCGGTATTTACGCGTCCTTCGAAACTTGCGGATTTTGCGGATCGGATGCGGCTATTGCGTTTTGCTCAGCGGATAGGATCGGATGCGGATGTAAACGGCTGTGTATGTGGCGGTGCGGATCGGATGCCAAAACTCTCATCCGCGCACAGCTCTAACTCGCACCACAGCCAGTGCCACCGCGGCAGTCACCTCCGAGGTAGCTAGAGCCACTGCTATCGTAACCACTCGCCAGATATGATGATGATGATTGGAAGTTTTATGGCGCAGCGACAACTGGGATCATAATGCGCCGAAACTCTGCTGTTGTTTAAAATCAAAAGGATCCGAAATGAGGTTGTTCGACAGGTGTGTAAACCACCACATAAAATGAGATAACTAGGATATTACGAGGGCAATCCCAAAAGTAAGGTCTCCTATTTTTTTGAAAGACAAAGAACTGTTTATTTTCTGTGATATTTACATCATTTTGAAGCTTGAGCAATTATCTATTTTTCTACATAATCGCCGTTTCGGTCTATACATTTCTGAAGACGCTGTGGTAGTTTTTGGATGCCCATGTCGTACCAGCTCGCCGCCTTGTCCTTGAGGAAGCGTTGAACCTCATCTTTCACGTCTTCGTCGTTGCTGAATCGCCTTCCTGCCAAATGTTCTTTCAACTTAGGGAAGAGGTGGTAGTCGCTTGGTGCCAAGTCCGGACTATATGGTGGGTGGGTGATGATTTTCCAACCGAAGTCTTGCAGGAGAGCGACGGTTTGACGGGCGACGTGTGGGCGAGCGTTGTCGTGGAGAATGCTTACGCCCTTGCTCAACATCCCTCTTCTCCTGTTCTGAATTGCCCGTCTGAGCTTCTTCAGTGTCTCACAGTACCTGTCAGCGTTTACTGTGGTCCCTGCAGGTATAAAGTCGACCAGCAATACCCCCTTCCGGTCCCAAAACACAGTTGCCATCACTTTACCAGCGGATTGTGATTGTTTGAATTTCCGCGGCTTGGGCGAATAGGGGTGCCGCCACTCGCGTGATTGTTGTTTGGTTTCAGGTGTGAAGTGAAACGCCCAGGTTTCGTCTCCCGTGACAATCGAGTCCAGGAGGTTGTCCTTTTCTTCTGCATAGGTGCGAAGAAATTCGCGGGCGGGAAGAATCAACTCGCTGCCGTTTGTGGTCTTCCGTCAGCATCCGTGGCACCCATCTTGCGCACACCTTCCGATATTGCAATTTTTTTGTTAGAACCCTGTGGATGGTGCTTCGGGAAACCTCAGGAACCAAAATGTTGAGATCATCCAGAGTGACATGCCGATCTTCACGCATGCCTTGCTCAACCTTCGTGACTGTCTCGTCGGAAATTGACGGTCTGCCGCTCCTCTGTTCGTCGTGAATTTCAGTACGGCCGGCTGCAAATTCTCTGCATCACTTGCGGACGTTTTTGACACCCATGCATGAGCCTCCATACACTTCCACCAACTGGCGATGGATTTCGATCGGTTGAACGCCTTTTGCGTTCAAAAATCGAATAACTGCGCGAAGTTCGCACTTCGCGGTAGCGTCCAGCGGGAGCTCCATTCTCAACGGCCGCCAAGCCAATACTGTGCGTCCTAGTGAGACGCGTGCATGAATGGATAGGAGAGGAGGCGCCAATCACAGCAGTGCGGCCAGCAGCCGCACGAACAGCTTCTCTGGATCCCCAACGTTTCGGAGACCTTACTTTTCGGATTGCCCTCGTACAATTCATTCACGATGCCTATATCCTTAAAAATAGGAAAACGTCCTCAAAGGGGATGAGGGCCTCATCCCCTAACAATAATGCGGGGTGAAGGGGAATACAGTACTTGTAGAAGATATGCAGCTTTTTGTCTGTATCCCCTCACTAAGTGTCATTGGTGAAATAAATTATTATTATTATTATTACATGTAAATGACGTTGGCGATGCGTCACAAAGGAAGGGCAACGAATGAGTATATGCAAAATGGAAAGGTCTGCGCCACAGTGTGCACACTCAGGTGCATCCTCTCCTGGCAAAAGGTACCCATGGGTCAAATGTGTGTGACCCAACCTTAACAGACTTAACAAAACCTCGTGTAGCCGGTTTTTAAATACTTGAACTGGGGCTCCAATTTGAGGTTCGACTGTGTGCAATTTATCAGTTTGTCCAGACCAGAAAGCTTGTCACTTCCTGCTGATGACCCTTTTCAAATTCAGCAGCTGATCAGGGAGAGGGACCTCAAAAGGAGTGGTGTCATGGGCATGGGCAGCGAGAGCTGCACGGTCAGCCCTTTCGTTGCCGCTTATGCCGATATGGCTGAGTACCCAACGAAGTTTCAAACTGTACCATTTCTCATGTATGACATTTGCTAAGTGCTGCCCACGTCTGACTAAAAGATTTTTGTGTGGTTTGACGCTACAAATGGCATGTATGGAACTCAGTGAGTCTGTGTATATAACACACGACGTTATCCGTGTTTCTACAATATGATTTAGTGCAACAATAATCGCATACATTTCTGCGCAGAAAATTGTCAGAACACTGCTCAAAGAATGCGATCTTGTAAATGTTCCTGAAATCATGGCGCACGATACTCCTGTACTAGTTTTTGAGCCATCCGTGTAAATATCAGTGTGTTCACCGAAGCCTTCCTTGAAGGTCTCAAATTCTTGCTGTATTTCCACAGCAGGTCTCTCTTGTTTGTTAAATTTGGTTAAAGAAGTATCATGTGCCACGGGTGTTCGCCAAGCAGGGAGCATTTTTGGGGACTGTAGCGGGGGTCGATTGTAGCTCCGCGTAAAAGTATAGTCCTCTACATCTTGTTGGAGCCGAATACTGGCATTCGCTTTGTTCATGAATGTTGTTCGGAACATGTGCCCTCCACACAGGGCAGCGCAGGATGCTGAAGGTAACCTTTAATTCTCAGCCGATACGACGCACCAAGATAAAACCGTCGTCTTTCTGGTGACCATTCGTTTGCTTGAGTATAAAGACTTTGGACTGGAGAAGTTCTGAAGGCTCCAAGGACCAGCCTTAATCCGAGGTGATGCACTGTGCCTAAGGCATTCAGAACTGAGGGACGTGCAGACCATACACGAAACATGCATAATCTAGCCTGGCACGGACAGCGGATATGTAAATGCAGTGAAGGGTTGCGCGGTCCACTACCCAAGACCTGCGAGAGAGGATTTAGGCACATTTAAAGGTTTTAAGCATTTGCGTCTCAAATCCTTTACATGGGGCAGGAAGGTCAGCTTTCTGTCAAAAATCAGACGAAGAAACTTATGTTTATACTGAACACAAATATCCTGGCCTTTCATTTGGAGTGATGGACCCGGAAAAATACCTCTTGTTCTGACACAACGGTACACAACTCTCTGGGGTTACCCCAGCCAGTCCTGGGGTTACCCCAGAAATGTCTGGGGCAACCCCAGAAGTGCTTGGGGTAGCCCCCGAGGTGTTGGGGTTACCCCAGAAAATCCTGGGGTGAGCTCAGTGGGTCCCTTGGGTTGGTCCAATCTCATGTTGTCATTGATACTGGTGTGGATATTATGGGTAAGTTACCAAAAAAGTGACATGTTGTAATTACCACAGTTGTAATTACCACATGCTGGAATGTAATTAACACTTCGATTATATTCGAGAAATGGTTAAAGCGCAGGCACCTGCATTCACATGCAATGCTTGGCCTCTCATTCACATAATGAATTTCTAAGCAGGCCATAAAGCAATATTCATTTGATATCCGAAATAAAGCGGTAACAAAACAAAATCTCATTGTTTGTAATATGGTCATAGCAATTCCTTTATTATTGAAGGTAACTGAGTAAACAATGTACCGCTGTCTGTTCCTTCACTGCGAGGCTTCATAATACAGCTTGCATGCACATGGGTATAGCTAATTAAACATATTATAATGGCTATTCACATAACTAACACACATATGTATCGCAGAGTGCGAACGTAAGTGGTTGTCCGTTAAAATTGACGGACGCGAGCATAACGCGAATCGAGCATAACGTTCGTTCCTACGAGAACAGTGTGAAAAGCAGTTTTTTGACAGCGTAATTATCTGTGTGTTTATCACACGTTCGTCCGTATGCTTCAAGAACGGGAAGACGTCCGTATTCGCAGTCTCTTTGTCTTTGGAGTTCTCCCACTAGAGGGCGCTGCCGTTGTGGTTCTGTAGCAGCATCGTCATCATCATCCCCCGCGCACCAATGATCAAGGCGCGCGGTTAATAAAAGACGACTGCCGACTCGGGCCGTTGTTCGGCTGGCCGGTCTTCCCTCACGTCTGTGTACTGTCTTGTGCCTCTAGCACTACATTGGTGACCCGAACAATTTCTCGAACAATCCCAACCCTCTCCGACGATGTCTCAAGGCGACAACGCGGCGCCATCATCACCACACGTAACCGCTGTCGCCGTCAAACTACCTCCATTCTGGGACCGTAATCCAGCCATTTGGTTTGCCCAAGCCGAAGCGCAGTTTCATCTGTCCGGCATCACTTCCCAGACCACCCGGTTCTACAACGTCATCTCGGCTCAGTCTCCAACCGCCGCCGAAGAGGTGCACGATCTCATCACCTCCCCACCACCCGAGCACCCGTATGACCGACTTAAGGCTGCTTTGCTCAAACGCACTTCCACATCGGACCGCGTACGTCTCAGGCAGTTGTTATCTGCAGAAGAGCACGGCGATATGCGTCCAACGCAGCTTTTACGTCGGATGAAGCAGCTTTTGGGAGAAGACGTTTCCGCACCCGGTGACCGATTCCTGCACCAACTTTTCATGCAACGCTTGCCAACTAACGTCCAAATGGTTCTGGCCACCGCGTCGAACCTACCCCTGGACGAGCTTGCTTCCCTTGCTGACGCGGTCATGGAAGTCGCCTCACCACACCAAGTCAGCGTTCTTGAGCGACCTACGGCTTTACAGAACGCCACTCCTCCGCCACAGGCCGACCATCGTCCCCCCCTTTATCCACCCGACATTCAGGTGATGGCGCAGCAGATCAGCCACCTCACGCAGCTTGTCGCATCACTTGTCACCCGCCCGCGATCCCCAAGTCCGCGCCGCCCTCGACACCGCCGAGGCCCCCCGTCGGAACGCCGATCGCGCTCTCGGTTGGACAGTTCAGGTGGCCTCTGCTGGTACCACCGTCGCTTTGGTGCGAACGCCAATCATTGCCTGCTTCCTTGTACCTGGACGGGAAACCCGCCGGCCTCCCACTAATGGCGGCAAGTGGACCCGGCCTTGAGGACAGCCGCCTCTTTCACATCGTCGACCGCGCCAATGGCACTCGGTTCCTCGTCGACACAGGTGCTGAGGTCAGCGTCATTCCTGCCAGCAGCAGCTTTTCTCGATCTCGACAACCCTGCTTCTCCCTCAAGGCCACTAACGCTTCTACTATCCCCGTCTACGGCCAGAAATCTCTCACCCTAAATATCAGGCTGCGAAGAGATTTCCGGTGGCTTTTCCTCGTAGCAGACGTCACTCAAGCCATTCTGGGAGCTGACTTCTTGAATCATTTTAAGCTGCTCGTCGATGTCAACGGGAAGCGCCTGATAGGCCGTACCACTTCCTTATCTGTTCACAGCCTCACACTGCCTATTTCTCCATTGCGCGTCTCGTCCTGCTCTGCTCCAGACTTGCCCTTCGCCTCCATATTGAAGGAGTACCCGGCTCTCACCAAACCGCCGGACTGGACCAAGCCTGTGCAGCATGACGTTCTCCACTACGTCACCACCCGTGGCCCACCAGTCCATTTCCGCCCGCGTCGCCTAGCACCCGAAAAGCTCCAAGTAGCGAAGGCCGAGTTTGATCATATGCTGGAGCTCGGCATAATTCGACCATCATCCAGCACGTGGGCCTCGCCATTACATATGGTGCCGAAAAAGACCGGCGACTGGCGCCCGTGCGGCGACTACCGTGCCCTGAACCGAGAGACGCTTCCAGACCGATACCCCATCCCCCATATTCTAGACTTCGCTGCACAGCTGGAAGGCGCCAATACATTTTCCAAGATCGACCTCGTTCGTGCCTATCACGAGGTTCCCATGGCCGAAGAGGACATCCCTAAAACAGCCATTACCACCCCTTTTGGCCTGTTTGAATTTCTCAGGGTGCCCTTCGGATTGAGGAATGCCGCCCAGACCTTTCAGAGGTTCGTCGACAACATCATCCGCGGGCTTCCTTTTGTTTACGCCTATATTGACGACATCCTCGTCGCAAGCCGCTCTCCTGCAGAACATGAGCAACATCTACGCGCGCTTTTCTCCCGCCTACAAGACAGCGGTGTTATCATTCACGCGGCCAAGAGCGAATTCGGCGTTTCGGAGCTCGATTTCCTTGGCCACCACGTCGACTCCCAAGGAATCAGGCCACTAACAACTAGAGTCGCCGCCATTAGATATTTTCCTTTGCCCACTTCGGTGACCAAGCTACGCCAGTTCTTGGGCTTCATAAATTTCTATCGGCGCTTTATACCATCCTGTGCCTCCAAGCTCCACCCTCTCGAAGCCCTGCTCACTACCAAGCGCGACAGATCTCCTTCTCGTTTACTCTGGACACAAGAAGCTACCGCTGCATTTGAGAGCATCAAGCAGGAAATTGCATCCGTGTCGCTTCTGTCCCACCCACGCCACGACGCCCCAACCTCGCTCATGGTGGACGCGTCCAGCGTAGCCGTTGGCGCCGTTCTTCAACAACACGTGTCCGGGGCCTGGCGACCGCTGGCCTTCTTCTCCCGTAAACTTAAGCCCCAGGAGACGCGGTACAGCACGTTTGGCAGAGAGCTTCTCGCCGTGTACCTGTCAATCAAGCACTTTCGTCACTTCTTGGAAGGTGCATTTACGGTATTCACGGACCACAAACCCCTCGTCTACGCGTTCTCCTCCGCCAGCACCACATATAGTCCCCGGGAACTTCGACACCTTGCATTCGTGGCAGAGTTCAGCACCGACATCCAGCACATCAGTAGTGCCGACAATTTGGTAGCTGACGCCCTCAGTCGTGTCAGCACGATCGGCATACCGACCTCCCCACCGTCTTTCGACGATTTAGCGCAAGCCCAACTCACCGACGATGAGCTGGCACAGTACCGCGCCAACCCCACATCCGCTTTAACAATTGACGACGTCGCCTTACCTGGCTCGGTCCGCCCTCTCGCCTGCGATACATATCAAGGTCGGCCGCGGCCTTTCGTTCCCGCATCACTCCGACGTCAACTCTTCCAAGCCTACCACGACCTACGCGCATCCCGGCATACGCGCCTCGCAAAGCCTGCTTACCCAACGATATGTCTGGCCCACTGATCTCTATGTATAAGAGCTGGATAGCGGATGGGTGAGGGTATCGCGGGAAAGGGTACGACCACCGGCCGCCATATTGCGGTGCTCAAAAGAGCGATTACAGCCCATAGGAATGCATGTAAGCTGTGACAAGTTTTGCTGTTTGTGAGCGCTTCCCTTGCTGCTTCGCTAAAATTTTGCCACAGATCGCTGCAGAAATCCCTCGTGATTGAGTTCCTTACGTTTTTTGTGTGAAATCCCGTCACATACATGTTATTTCCTGTCTATTTTGTACTCGTGTGAGCGCGTGTCGTTCCAATCTTGTACTTTGAACTACGATTATGTGATTTGCTGGTTTTGTGTGGCACATTTGTTGTGTTACGTTTCCTTTGTCGTCCGTCAGCGTGTTGCTTCCCGTGTTTCTCCCATTTCCTTTCTGCTCGGGGGTGCGGAATGCCAGGGAATGTTTGGCACGTTTGTTTATGTAACTACCTTAATATGCTTGGGTATAAACATTATGCTTTGCACAGGAAGTTTAGATATGACTGGTTATGACACGAAATGCCGAACGGCACTAAAGCACTTCCAAAGGACTAGAATGATATGTGATATAAAGGCTATATGACGGTAAAAACATACCGACTAGAAATATGTGCACTGGGGAAATAAATGGCGGTAAAGACAGTTCAAAATGACTAGAGGTAGAGTGAATAAGTCATAAAAAGGCTAAGTAGCAAGGCCTTGTGGTGAAAGTCCCAACATCAAAGTATCACAAGTCCAGTTGCAACAGCAAGTTTGAAGCAGTCAAGCAGGTAAGTGGGCAGAGTGCATTACTGGTTGTTGAATATGATCAACCTGTCCAATTTCTTTCGCAGCTGAGGCCTGGCTGTCACCTTCTCTGTATATTCTTTGGCAAGGTGGTACAGTCCGATACTGCTGTAGCACTGGGAAACTTCTTTGATCAGACGGATCACATTGTTTTCATTTGGGCTGCATCCAAACATGTGTTGTCGCAAGCTTAAGCAGCGAGAATAAAGAGTAGACATTCGAGGTTGAAAAATTATTTATTGTCTCTAAGTAAAGTAAACATGCTGGAATGCACCAAAGAGACATGTGGCTGGTGTGTTTGTATGTCCCACTAATACGAGTTTGTGTGTTAGTCAACATGTTCATGCAATACTTTTTTCTTTATATGCTTTTGCCCGTCTTAGTATTGTCCTATCCAATATGGAGTGGCTTTTAACTGCATATGAATGCATAATTCAGGAGTGTTTTCATATATTGGACTAGCTGCAGCTTTAAGGTGCTCTTCGTGCAGTACTGAATCCAATTATCAACCATCGCTTGGAACTCTTAACTAGGGAACATGATTCTAGAGGCTAGATTTTCATGCAAATACACACTTTCAACCAGAGTTCGAGGTAACTCGTTACTGTAACTAAGTTCCTTTTCTTGGTAACTATATAACTTAACTCGCTACTTTTGTGCCGTGGTAATTTTCAGAGGAACTCCTTTTTCAGGTAACTTTGCCAAAGTAACTTAAGCTACGTTCCAAGTTACTAATTCGCTTTTCACTCACGTCCACTTATTTCCTTGCTTTCTTTACGGTTCTTCCACAGCATTTTATGTCATAAAACATGATGTCCAGTCAATGACAGTATTCTGTTCAGGAAGTAAGAACTGCTGCTATTGAAATGAAGCTGAACCATCGTGTGCAGACAGGGAATAAGATGTAACACGTTCGAATTGTTGGGCATAAACGAAAACTCAATGCAGGCAACTCAGGGTCGAACTCAGCTGCACCTGTGTAGTGTTATTTTGTGTCCGAAGTAACTTGGGAGCAACTCGTTCTTTTTTTAAGTAACTCTGTAACGTTTCAAGCTACGTTTCGGGCTGAATAACTTAGCTGCATTTTTCACACGGGAACTTTGTAACGAGTTCCTTTTGACGGGCAACTTCTCGATCTATGCTTTCAACTCTGCATGCTTTTTGTACACTACATAAAGTAAGATACTTTTGCCCCAGTGAGTTTGTTGCGTATTTTAAATGCATGCAAGTGAATTCCTAGAGGTGCATATTTTGAGCAAGATAAATGAGTTTTTCATACATGTGTGTTCAACTAGCTTTTAGTGGCGGATATAAATCTGGCCTCTACATATGCCGCATGCATTATTACTTTCTGGAGGTGTTCTGGGAAGTCGAACTTGTTGGGCACAGCGTCAGGCCTCAGTCGAACGGTTTGGCCCGTTCTGTCGAAGCATTTGTTTTTAAAATGTTTGCTGCAGACCAGTGATGTCGTCGACGGCGTCCAGTCCTTTCGCCTGACATTTACCGCACACTTTGTTTAAATGTTCTGGGCGGCCGTGAGGGAACCTGCATTGAACAATTTATGCCATCAATTACGGAAGGGATGACAAAGCTAATCCAAGCAAGCAATCGTCGATACCGTGACCAACAAACTGAGCCGTAGATATCACAGCTGACAAGCGCACTTCAACGCTTGCTGAGTGCCGAGACCATACCCGTGAACTGCAGGAAGGCTAGACTATCACAATGACTCTATGCAGATAACGTACGGCTTAAAGTTTAACGCTTAAATCTTGAGATACGATTCACAAAGTGCCGCGCACATGCATCAACAGCAACGTTTTCTCACTCCGCTCGTGGACTAATAAATCACATTTATTTGTAAAACCATGTCACTTACTTGTGAAATGTCGTCCCGGTGCCTTGCCAGTACGGTCAGCACACCCATAATCACAGCAGGCGGGCATGACACCACAAAAGTGCTACGCAAAGGCGCATGCACATAATGCAGCTGAGTGGCGGACGGCAATGTTTTGAGCTTCCCAAGATGGCGGCCGGCGACCGTACGGTTGCACCCTCAATCCGCTATCCAGCCTATTACAATAGAGATCAGTGGTCTGGCCCAACATGCGCAAGCAAATCAAGCACTGGGTGCAGACCTGCCTTTCTTGTCAGCGTTGCAAGATACAGAGACACACCCACCGACCCCCATCCCAGTTTCTTCCCCCCGACGACAGCTTCGCGCATATCCATGTGGACCTCGTGGGACCACTCCCAATCTGCGACGGTCACCGCTACATGCTCACTATCGTTGACCGCTTCACCCGTTGGCCAGAAGCAACCCCGGTCCCCGATGCCACCGCGGCCACCGTCGCTTCGGCCCTCCTAACAACATGGGCGTCGCGGTACGGCGTTCCTTCCATCATCACGACGGACCGCGGCGCCCAATTTGAGTCCGCCCTCTTCACCAGCCTTACCAACATACTGGGCGCCAGACGGATTCGTACTACCGCGTACCACCCGGCCTCCAATGGCATGGTGGAGCGGCTTCACCGTCAGCTAAAAGCCGCCCTCCGGGCGTCACCTCAAGTCCCGTGGACCGAAGTTCTCCCCATTGTCCTTCTCGGGATCCGATCGGCTTTCAAACCCGACTTGGGTTGCTCAACAGCCGAGTTGGTCTATGGCACCTCATTTCGACTCCCCGGCGACCTTATCTCTGCCGCAGCGGACCCCGCAGCCGTACCACCAGCCGGCTATGTGTCCCGACTACGAGGCACGATGAATGCTCTTTGTCCCAGCCCCACCCGCACACCACGCCCTGCCACCGGTTTCCAGCACCCCGCCCTCGAAACATGCTCGCATGTTTTCCTTCGGTGCGACGCCGTGAGGAAACCCTTGCAACAACCCTACTCTGGCTATTGGAAATTCCTACTTGACTCCATATGGTATTATGACACCAGGCCCTACATGATGAAGGAACCTACATACAAATAGGATCCTGTTTAATTGTGGGTCCTACATGCAAATGCGATCCTACATATAAACAGGATCCTATTTGGTTGTGGGACCTACATGCAAATGCGATCCTACATATAAACAGGATCCTATTTGATTGTGGGACCTACATTGGGTCCTACATGCAAATAGGTCCAAGTCTCTCGTGGTAATCCTGTATAATGTGTGCACCCTATTGTGCTGTGTATATTAGGAAATAACAAATCATGCAGCTTCTATTTTTTATTTTTTATTGATATCGCTCATCATCCCTCTGACATGTCTGTTGAACAATCACACTCTTGCCTGATGTACAGCGTCTTCAACACCTTTACAGATCATGCTAGATGATAGCTCTAAGATATATTTCTTGTAGGCATCTGAAACAATAAAGTGAGTTAGGAAGCTAGATTTAACAAGGGATAATACATTATGTGTCACATAAAATATGCCAAACTTGTGCACAAGTTAACCAGACTTCCCACATATGCTGTTACTTGAGGTCCAAAGACAATGGTTTTGTTTGTTAGCAGTAAGATCAATTAACTATGACAACTGGGGCTACAGCAAGGGTGTCAGTAAGGCATTACCTGAACAGGGTGAAAACCATGCACGTTGAGTTATAATATCCGCAATTATTTACATTCTGTACATATTCCTTCCACACTCGGGGAAAATATGCATGACCCAAGCTGAGTTATTATGAATTAATAACCAAAAAAGGAAGATCTGTATCTTTAGAGCACCGGTACCCTGTAGCAGGGCCGTTGAAGCATCACACATGATATCAACCTGATGTTAAGTGATGATACAGGTTAACCAACAGGGTAAGAGCACAAGATTACAGATGGAGGATAAGGAAATAGGTAACAATAGGGTAATAATCGCACTGAGCGGATAATGTTATAGGAACCCGCACGCTAGGAAGAATACAAAGCAAAAGGTGCACGAAACATGGCATTACATGCACACAACTAACCTTCAATTCACGAAATCCAACAGCTTTCGGTCTTCCAAGGTACACACACAGAAACAGGTCCAGATACCACTAGTAAGGCATGAAATACAGTCACAGCACTGTGGGGCACCAAAACCACCAAAACTACGACGAAAGACGCTTCCCGAACGAGAGCTCTCGGACATGCGACCGAACGCTTCTAAGATTTCCCTTCCAAATGAGCTGCAGGAATTCCAAGCTCCAATGGCGCCACCTGGCTGTAACGGCTCTCCACCATGCTCTCCTCGCGCTACATCCAGAAAGCAGAAAGTCGCGCGTACGGGTGACCAGTGCCATTGGAAAGAGGACGTTTTTCCCGTCAAAATAAGTCTTCAATCACATTTCTACGCCAACAAACAACCAACATCGAAAAAAATGCCCCCAGCCCCATGTATAACGAGACGCTTTTGCCATGTTGTCCTCACTCGAGAATGGAGAGAGATAAAAAGATCCCGCAAGTTTCTAGCCGTTCGTTGTTCGGAGTGCACGAATCCGTTAATAGGTGATTCAGATCTCCCACAGGGTTCAAACCTAAAAACAGGGCCGATGGTTGCCGAAGGAGAGTCAGCCTAAGGAATTTCGGGAATAACGCCATAACCTGTAGTAAATAGACGGAAGGTGCGAATTGAAAAGTTGTAGAGCAAAGAACGAAGAACACGCATCCAAAATTTCCAGTAAATTGGACGTTATGTAAGCGAGATTACGGCACTAAAGGAACGGCACCCACGGAAGCGTCTCCGAACGGCGTCAGCCAGACTTGCTGGCGCCAGTGCCATCACCCTCCAACTCCAAAGCCCATATCTGGGGAACGGTGAGTCGCGCGCTTACGGGATTAAAGGCGTTGGAAAGAGCACGTCAAGAGCTTCAAAACTATGTCAAACACGACTCTGTAGGTGCGATGGAAACGGTTTTAGGGAAAAAACAGCCAGCAGTCCCATGTATTGGGAGGGGTGTAAACACGGAAACCTGTAGCTCGAGAACCAGAAGACTTTGACAGCTGTAGTAAATTTTGCCACGTTCACCGAGGTGAGGCGAGTACACTCCACAAAGATGAAAACTGTCCATCGCGGGCTTCCGTCCGAAAAAGGGCATCAAAGCTTAGAAAAACAGAGTTACGAACGCGTCTCTGCCCACAACCCCCGAACCGTTAAAGACCGACCCATGGTTCCATTTGACCGATCGTAGACCGACTCAAGTCCTACTAGGACGGAAATTCTGGCGTCGGCATGACCAGCGGGGCGGATGTGACGGAGCTCCGAATGTATCGGAAGTGCAGACGGAGGCTTTTAATTTTCAAGTATCTCGACTACTCTTAGGATTCCTGCGAGCCGTGAGCGTGCACGTGAAGGCGAAGGATTGGGGAATCCGTCACAACAAACTGCGTCCTGATAGAACCGGTTTAGTCCTAGAAATTAGACCGAGAACCCCATCCACACCGCAATGTCGCTCGATGGGGTTCAACCGCCACCTCGACCTGTTACGCATGCTGTCGAAGTTTGTGCTTAAATAGCACTCAAAGGAATGCACGCATCATTGTATGCTTGATGGTTCGTTGACTAGTAATGGACATACTCTATGCATGTTCCGTAAATGAATGCAACCAGTCCATTCAGCTGTTTTCAACCTAAAAAATATATTAATTTGCAGTGGTTCTAATAGAATTCGCACTTGACAACCTGCCGTATGTGTGCGCGTTGGCAAACATGATTGAATATGACTAGTTCGTTCTGGGCCCCAGTTTTGAAGGATATATATATGCAATCAAATAATGTTTGTTGCTCTGTTAATATATCACTTCCATATCTCAAAATAATTCCCCACGTCCTCCCCACATGAAACCAAATAGGTCACGTAAGATCTGCCATAGCTCCTTTTTGATGCCTTGTAGGATCCTACAAGTCTGCTACGTCGCCGGATATAGGCAATGTAGTGTCCTACAACCCTCCTATATTGCCGAATATGGGACAAGTAGGACACCACAACTCTCCTACATAGCCTAATATGAGACATGTAGGATCCCATGACTCACCTATATGTGAATGAATATAGGACATGTAGGATCCCACAACTTTCCCACATGATACAAAATAGGACATAAAGGATCCTACATCAATTTGTATAGGATAAATAGGATCGCATACAACCTATTTGGCTTTTTTTCAACAGGGGATCCTCACGCCGTACAGCACAGAGCCTCCACCCACTACACCATCCTGGTCAGCGGCCGAGAACAAACTGTCGCGCTGGAACGTCTCAAGCCAGCTTTCCTCGAGGCCCCTCAAGAAACATCCAACGCTTGCTCCATCGGTGTCTCTCCGGACCTGGACCTTGGCAATCCCACTAGCCCTCCCCATCGACCCCCTCCAGTCCTCCTGCCCGCCGCAACAACCGCAAATGGACCCTCGCCCCCGAGTTTCCTGGGCACCACACCTCCACATCGCTCATTACCTTCCGGCCACTCGCTAGGGGGGGAGCCCTGTAGCAGCATCCCGTGGACCGAAGTTCATCGTCATCATCATCCCCCGCGCACCAATGATCAAGGCGCGCGGTTAATAAAAGACGACTGCACGGCCAGCTCGGGCCGTTGTTCGGCTGGCCGGTCTTCCCTCACGCCTGTGTACTGTCTTGTGCCTCTAGCACTACACTTCTGCCGTTGACCCACGACCTACCCCGCTTTTCAAATTTCCAACGGCGGTGACAGTGACAGACGAGAGACGCGTGTCGGACTCTTTTATGTGAAATACTCGGGCCTCTTAAGTGTTCGTGCCACGGAAGGTAAGTAACTGTCCTTGTACACATTGTACGGAAATAGCACAGTGCTCACCAATATGTGTCGTAAAAAATACTGGCCAAAAGCAAGAGACGCAGTGGCTTTCGCAGAGAGACGCAGGCTCTGCTTTCGTTCCGAGACGCGTTCTTTATTAATCGCATTCGCAACTACTTGCTTTGGATGTCAAGAAGTTTCGGTATTTTGGTGCTTTCAATACGAAATGAATCATCGATAGAAAGCGAAAAACCGAAGGTAATAACAATTACGCCGTATACGCTGCTTGATAGCTGTAGTCGGCGTCTGATTTGGTGGCATGTTTTCGCATTACGGAAGTGGTCTTATTCTCAACTACAGTAAATGCATAGAATTGAGTCGTTCTTTAAGTGCACCAACGCTTTGTCAGTTGCTAGTTGTGAGCCAGAGATGGGCCCTGTCCTTCACGACCGATGTTACTGCACTTGTGTTTTTTTTTAATAGGTGGGCTGCGGAAACGCGAGGCATCCGCTAGACACCCAGTGCCTTTGAAGGGTGTTAAGGTTTTCACAGCAAATGGCTCCGAAAAAGACATTTGAATGTTTTTTTTTTTTGTCAAAAGGGCTTTCAGAGTCTCAGTAAGTACTTTCAGCACCAGCGGTATCACGCAAGTGTCATCAAGGGTGTGCGGTGCCCCTTCAAATACTGTAGTGCAATCTTCCTGAAGTACTCTTCGGTTGTGTCTCACCTAAATAGGATCCACAAAGAACATGGACAGGCAGACGAAGGCACAACGGTGTGCCCTTTTCAGTGTGATTCATTAGTTCCTGCAAGCACGCTTGTGTCGCACCTGTGTGGTCATTTTAGTAGCAAAAAGGGACCAGCGTTATGTCCTTATTCAGGCTGTACAAGTAAACTCAGGACAGCAAATTCTTTCCGCAGTCACGTGTGGCGCTTCCACACACCACTACACTCTACTTCCAAAGTTTCACACCGATCCCTCGACGCAGACAGACAAGAGGGGATTTCAGCGTCGACATCTTCTGTGGACGTCAGAGAAGAAGAAGTCATTGTCACGTGGAAGGGTCTTGCACATGAATTTGAGGGTAATGGATCCGAAAACAGCTGTACAAGTGGGCGGGTTGAAAACAATGAATGCCATAATGAAGCTATCATGTTTCAAAAGAGTGCAGCAGAGCTGACCTTGAAGCTTGAAACTAAGCATATGTTGCCATCAACAGGCGTTCAGTGCGTCCTAAACGAAATGCAAACCCCTCATGACCTAAGCCAAGAGGGACCATTAAAAAATATAATGGAAACGTTTGGCAGTCGTTTAACAGCGGAAGACGCTGCACATATAAATAAGCTGATGACAGATGATCACTTCAGCATAGTGTCTTTAAATACAGGGCGCTTGCGTTCAAATTACATGCGCCAAAGGATGTACAAAACCCTATATTTATTTCGTCTTTCCAAGGGAAGTTATCTTAGGAATCAACAGTGACAACAAAAAGCGTGTCTTTCACTATGTTCCCATCCGTGAAACTGTCCAGGTACTGCTTGAATCAAGTAAAGCCTTGCAGCAGCCACAGCCTAGCAGCAGCAGAATAGCTCAACCAGATTCTGATCTATTTTCAGATCACCCGCTATTCTGTACAGACAAAAAAACAATCAGGCTCATATTGTATCAGGACGCCTTCGAAATAGTCAACCCTCTAGGCTCAGCTAGGAATAAATTCAAAGTTCAAGCCATGTACATGACACTTGGGAATCTCCCAAAGCATGCGCGAAGGACAGTGGAAAGCCTGCAGCTTGTATTGCTTTGTTTAGAAAAAGACTATGTGTATTTCGGACAGGAAAAGGTGCTTCAGGTTCTGATAAATGACCTGAAGGAAATGGAAGACCATGGCCTCATATTTGAGAATGAGTTGAATCCAGAAGATGTGGGTTCGATCCCTACAGCTAGCTAACCTTTTCAGTGACTTTCCTCTTTCATCGAGAATGAGTTGTGTGAGGTAAAGCTGTCTTACGTTGCGGGTGATAACCTTGGAAGCCATGCACTCGGAGGCTTTACGCAGAACTTCAGCACATCTACCCACTTTTGTAGATTCTGCCTTATTACAAGGGATACATTTCTTGAACATTGCACAGCTGTAGGAGAGAGGAGGACGAAGGAGCAATATGATGCAGTCATTGAATTCCTCCGTGAAAACCCTACAGTGAAAGAGCACTTCGGAATTAAGTGTCAGTGTCCTCTAAATGTACTCAAGAGCTTTCACGCATGCGATTCTGGTCTGCCGCCTTGTGTTGCGCATGATGTCCTAGAAGGAATCGTGCGGCATGACACGGCTCTGTACATTCACTATCTTGTGAAAAATGTGAAATGGTTCACATACTCATACCTCAATAGGAGGATTAACTCACTTCCGTACTGTGGAGTTGATGGCAGGGACAGGCCACCAAAAGTACCTGAAAATGCTAAAAAGCTAAACGGCCATGCCGCACAGAACCGGTGTTTCCTTCGCCTGCTACCCCTCTTTGTTGCACAACAAGTGGCTGACTCATCTGATGATGTTAGGCATCTTATATTGCAGCTTCGTGAGCTTGTTAATCTTCTCATGTCTCCGATACTATCTCATGCGCAATGTGCATATCTAGCAGTAGCTGTCAAGGATTACGTATATCAACGTCATGAATCCTTTCCTGAGCACCCTCTTCGTCCTAAGCATCATTATATGATACACTATGCAGAGCTCACTCAGGAATATGGGCCACTTATTGGGGTTTGGACAATGGAATTTGAAAGTGAACATTCATACTTTAAGAAATGCATTCGATCAAGTGGTAATTTCATCAATGTAACCAAATCTTTGAGCGAGAAATACCAGTTGCTTCAGGCATTCCTTTCTGCACGTGGCCTGTTTCCTCCTCACATCAGCCTGACAGAATTAGGTGTGTACCACATCAGTGCGTGTGCCCCTGAGCTTGCCGCTTGCCTTCAGCAAAAGTTTCCTGGAATAGACTGTTTCCAGACATGTGCAGCAGTAACTGTGCATGGCACAGCATACAGTAAAAAAAAATGTACTGCTCCTTTCAGGCACAAAATTATAGGTACTATTTGGTGAAATTAAGCACATCATTTTTGTGGACAACTCTGTTTCTTTTGTTGTCTGTCCGGTCAGAGGAGTTCATGTTGCGTCGCTTGACATTTATAAGCTTTTGGACAAAAGCAGTCCTCACTTAACCTGTGTGAGTCACAAAGAGCTTCGGCATTTTGTCCCCTACGACACCTACTTGCTATTCAAGAAAGAGGTTGTCGTCTTGAAGCATGTTCATTGATAATTTGTTGATCTAAAAAGGCTAGCAGTCTGTTATGTAATAAATCAGCGCAGACAAAGAAAGTGTTCATATCAGGATTTTGTTGGAAGCGTACATCGATGTTGATTTTTGTGTTCCATTAATAAAGTTATGCTGTGAAATATTACTGAGTGCTGGGGCTTTACAAGACATATTTTTTCCTATATTCACATCAAGATATGCCACTAGTAAACCTCTGGAGCGCTGACCTGCGAGTCAAGAAGCTTGTCAATGTGAACTCGTATGAGGAAGCACTGAGTGTGTCGCTAGAAAAAGGAATATGCGTGTCAGAAGATGCAAAGGTATCTGTGTCCTAATGTTGTTTTTCTGTTATAGATTATATATGTAAAACACATGTCAGGTTTTCCTCGAAGACGGAACTCACGTAGAAGAGCCCATATTCTGCAGTCTTTTGCACGTTGCTACATCCGCACCGCCAATTTTCATTGTTGCGCATGAATGGAGAAACCCATACGGTAATTACTTGAACTCTTGTCATACCAGCCACCGTGGTAATTCATTATGCATTTAACATTCAGATCGTGACAAAACTTCAGAAATGTATCCTGATGAGTCCGTACTTAGCACTTCTGAACCTTTTGAATATTCGAGCTCTGGAGGGTTCCACATTCCTTTTGACGCACTGTCAGCGTCTACAGTAGAAGCATTGCTGAAAGGAAACAGGATGCAAACTGGGGACAAACTGGAGTTTGTTACGGTAATCGTGGCGATGCTGACGAAGGGAGGAGTGAGGCCGAGAAGATGCAAGCTTAAAGAAGTGGCTGTATTCCTTCTGCAGAAATATCCACATTCACTTCAAGACCGCACAATCACTGGCCGTACCCTCGGGAGTGGGTACAGCTCACTTCTGCAGCAGCTAGAAAACCGTGTAGAGAATGTTTCACAAGGACAGAAGGCTGCATTAGAGGCATTGTGTGATGGGAAGCTGCCTAAGCGGCAATCAAAAACAGCGTACGGATGTCAGAACTGGCAGCCCTGCTCCAGCGGCATTACAAAAGAAAGAGTTGACGAACTCCAGGGCTGGCTGAAACTAGAAGTCGAAAAACCAGAAAGTCTTGTTGACATGGCAACGGCATCTCTTGCTATGCAGGATACATATTTTGCGCAGCGATTGTTCATTAACTCACAAGAACCATCCCACAGCACTGCTCAGATAAAAGAAGCATGGCCCATGCTTTTCAGGAACAACTTATTCATTGATCACGCACAGCAACTTGTCCTAAACGATTCACACAATGATTTTGTGGTGGGTACATTGAAATCTATCGATCAACTTTTAACTTTACATATTTTGGGAAAGTTACACAGGAATGAAACTCAGAGCTAATGGTTTTTCTACTGTAAAGTGTGGCTAGCAGAGGTTCGAAACCTGCAGCTCAACGCCGACGAAGCACTGAACAGAAAAAAGAGAGAAAAAAACACACACACTAATTTAGCTTACTGAGCCAGGGTGTGACACTGCAGAACACTATTTTTTTTTATTTTTTTGGCTTGCATTTCCCGCTCTTACACTAATTTGCAAGCAAGCAAGCAATAGGCACCGCGAAGGGAAGGGGATTTTAAAACTTTCACAAAACCTGCTTGGTCCCTGGCCCAATCCAGCCCAGCAACGATCTGCGCTCAAAGCTCTTTTGATATTTCTGGAAACCATCGGACTTCGATCGTTATTGTGAAGGGGGTCATTATTTTATTCCCCACCTCCCCACCAGCAATGGGGTAGTGTATCGCCTCTGGCGATGAACTTCCCCACTTTCCATTTCAAAATAAAGTTGTTGTTGTTTTAAAACTTTTATACATGGTAACCTGTTTCCTTTTAGGCATTGTTTCGGAGTGGAGTACGCGCACATGCCCATAAGGCAGTCGCAGCACTCGGGAATAGTGGAAAGCCTCGGATCCAGCACTGGCTTGCCCTCTTAGACATCACACGACAGCGAAATGCTCAGATTGAGGATCTTGAAGAAACTATTCTGCTACCCCTCCTCGTAAACTTCTTCAATGAGGATGAGGACTACATGCTTCACACACTTGATGTAAGTGAGACTTGCCCTGCGTGTTATGTCTACACTTTTGTGCTGAGGTGGCACTCATTCTCTTCTGCTGCAGTGCTGCCATAAATATACATGTGTTTTATTTTTATTCAAATGAAGGATGGAGCTGATATGCAGTAGTACCTTAACTTGGTTGCTCTGTACGTATTATCTGGCACTAATTGTAAGCAATCCCCTTCCACCACTAACCTACCAGTTATGGGGCCATACCAGTCGGGGAGCAACTCCGATTCACGATTTTCCCGATTCTAGATGGCGCCACGCTCGCCGTCCTTATCACGCCGTTCGCCTCCGACTCCCGAAATAATCCCCATTGTGCATGGTTGACCTCGCGAGTTTAAGGCGGCCCGCGCCATCTGCGTTGTTTGTCGAGTGGTAAAGTGTTGGACTTTGCCACGAAAGGTCCGCAGTTCGATTCGAGACATTCACGTCTTTTTGCTTGTCCCCTATTGCTACATGAGTACTTTAATTTTATTTTTTTGTTCTTATATATTTATGCTACAATTATTGTTTTCAGAAGTCACTACCGCCTGTACTGACTGATTATTGAATGTTTAGTTGCTCTTCGTATTGTTTTAGTAGTGCATACTTACTGTATGCCGAGTTGCCGACGTACAAGTGTGATCGGATAGTACGGATGCCGGTATCTCGGAGGCTCTCAATTGCATTTACCAGCGGATATAAATTAGGCTATAATCATTGCCTACACACAGCGCTTACAATGCCAGTCTGGAGAATCTAGTGCTCGAAACGGTATTCCCTTTTTTTGTGCACTCGCTTGCATAATAATAATAATAATAAATAATAATAATAATTTTACCCAAGAAAGCAAACTACAAATATAATAAAACAGGCCCGTCTAAGCCGAAAGGCTTGTGGCACTCGCCCTGAAGCAGCCAGCGGCATACAGTTTGACAGTATATGAACATATAAAGGTACTACATCCTATGATAAAGTTGCCGTAGCGCTTTTTTTAGTTTGTACTTCGATTCCAAAGAAAAACTGTCGAAGGGGAGCTCATTAAAGTTACGAGGTACATAGCATTGCCTGCGACAAAGTCCATATTTTGTGTGTGAGAAATGCACAACAAAGTTAACCCGCCTGCGTCTAGAAGGGCAGCATTCGCTAACCGGGGTCCTATATGAGGGTTCCCAAAAATGTTTTTACAACATGCAATTTACCTTGATAATAACTCTATTATTCATGCAAAAATGACATTGATATGTATATTTCTGGTAAGTAAGCATTATCAAATATCTGAATTCATTTACAAGGCGTTTGTGCAAAAGAATTTTCAAAATTTCCGTCGTAGAACAGACTTCGTCGTAGACTCTTATTATTGCCCGAAAACTTCAGTAATATATTTGAAAGGCTCCTTTCCTCCATGTTCTCCCTTTTTTTTTCTTTTACCTTACACCCGCTCAGAAAAATGATGTCAGTCGACAACCCCAGTGACAGGGGACTCCCTTTCTCCTGGTGTACGAGTTTGCAAAACCGTACAAAGGAGGTGAAGGGCGATAAAGGCTTAGGGTCGACACACGGAAACCAACCAAAAAAGATATGGGAAGGTCGAGCGGCAAGGCCTTGCAGCGGGAGTCGCGATATTCCCAACACAGTCTCTTTTTTTTCTTTTTTTTCTTCCTGAACGCCAAGAGGAACGATTCGACAAAAAATAAAAGGACACAATGTAGAAAAATAATAACTATGGTCACTAGTCACCTGACAACATAACAGGTTCTTGTTTGAGTGTGGCAAAAAAGTACAGTTCGGCCTCCTTATTATGTGGGACAGGATAATATATGCCTTCTTTTCTTTTTTTAGAATAATTTCTGAAGCGTAAATTTTTACTCCAGATTTCGTTGTGTTGGATGCTGAGGTCTCAGTTAATTCAATCCAAACTTGAAAACGTAAAATTCGGTCGTGGAAAAGCTGAAGAACTGGACACCATGTGAGCCAAATTTATGCGTATTTTAGGAAAATCACTATTCTTGAAGGGCAACACACATGCAATTACAAAATTGGGGTTTCCAGAGATGAATATGAGCGCTAATTGCCAAATGAAGGAATGATCACGGAGAAGTCGTTTCATGTAATCAAAGCTCGCCCGAGATGCCAGAGTTTCATCCCCCGAAAAACTGTCCCCAGGAAGAACCGTCCCCAGAGAAAAATGCCACCGGAGAAATCGTCTACGCAAGAACGAAAGCCGTTTGATCGAACGCGGGACATTTGGTCGAAAGTCATTTGATCGAACACCGTTTGATCAAAACGGCAGCGGTCGTTTGATTGAGTTTTTTATTGCTTCGTTTCGAGCAGATGCATACTATAAACAAGATTGATCTAAAGTTTTATATGGCTGTTAATACAATATCTATATTTTATACTATGGCCAAATTTCGTTCTTAGCATTTATACTTCGAGTGCCTTTCGTGCACATATCACTATCCCATTTCGGATCCCAGCAATGAAAAGGGTGCCCAGAAGAAGCACAGACTATTGGTGCTCCCAACTTGAAGACATTTTCTTCGGGATGTGTCCTACAGCTACGCGGGATACTTCCGCATTGTTCAATTCAATTTTATTTCCTTTCGGGTGGGAGAGAGTAAAAAGCCAGAAGGCTATGCTGTTCGTGAATGACCAATAAAACCTTTCTGCAAATGACCAGTGGTCTCCCCTCTTTAGCTGCAAAAAAAAAAAAAAAAGCAAGAAACAAACAAAAACGGAGAAGACACTGATTGCCTCATGCTCCGTATGTTCGAATCAAAAGTTACAGAAAAAGAGGTGCTAAGGACACGCTGCGAGCTTCGAACTCCCTTCGGAAAAACGTCTTTCGAACAGACGGCATCAATCAACCGGCTTTCGACCGAACGGCTTGCGACCAAGCGGTCTTCGATCAAACGTCTTCTCCAAACAGCTTAGGATTTCGGAATAACTCCTTGAACTCCATCTTTATGTATAAACGTACAAGATAAAATGAAAGGAACTTGACGCGCGACGAGGTCTCGGAGCACGATTTCCGTCTCATAACGCTCCGATTATTACCCGGAAACTTCAGTACTATATTTTTAGACACTCCTTGGTTTTCACAGGGTACTTCCCATTACATCAGACCTTTCGTTCAGCGTAGACACTAGTTCAGCGGAGAATCCCCAGTGACCCGGAGCTTTTCCTTATCTTCCTTAGAAGGCCTCCCTTTGTGCGCCGTGCAAAGACAGACGGGTACAGCTTTTGGGTCATCCAACGTGCAACTAGCAAGGATTGTCGAAAGATGGAAAATCCAGGGAACCGGCCTCGAAAAATTGGCCGTATCTCAAAATAACGTGATCGAAGTCCCCGTTGAAAAATAAACTACTGTAAATAAATGTTATCTGGCTATTTCTGCGTATGCATATATTATACACCGCCTTGGTTTATTCTGTATACTGGTGGCAGTACAGAAGCTTGTAGCAACATTGCGGCGTGCGAAATACACGAGTGCGCGTTATACACAGGAAAATACGGTACTGTAAATAAATGTTATCTCGCTATTTCTGCGCGGAAAATGCAAAAGCCCACTAAGACTAACCTTAACGGTGTCCGCCCATTTGGTCGAACGCCGTTTGGTCGAACGCCGCTTGGTCGAAGGCGTTTGATCGAAGGCCGTTTGATCGAAGGCCGCTTGGTCGAAGGCCGTTTGATCGAAAGCCGGTTGATCGACGCCGTTTGTTCGAAAGACGTTTGTTCGAAGGGAATTCAAAGCAGCATGCACTGTTTTGTCCGCACCACTTTTTCTGTAACTTTTGACTCGAGCATGCGGAGAAGGCAATCAGTGTCCTCTGCTTTTTTTATTTCTTCTTCTTTTTTTCCCCCTTTTTGCAGCCGAAAAGGGGAGACCACTGGTTAGTTGTAGACGTTTGTCATTTACGAATCAGTAGAACACATACTGAAGAAAGCTGCCCCATGTTGAGAGCAGCCGGTAGTCTGTCCTTGTTCTGGGCACCCTTCTTATTGCTGGCGACATATTTAAAGGGAACGGTCTGAAACGGGATAGTCATAAGTGCAAAGCCGCTCGAAGTCTGTGGGTGCTAAAGACGAAATTTCGCCATGGGACAACGAGAGACATTAAATTAACAGCATGTAAAACCTTAGTTAGACCTTAGGGTATGCATCTGCAGCCTGGAATCACTACACATGCACGCTATCCGAAGAAAAAGAGAAAGTACAAAGATCTGCTGCCCTGCTTATCTTGTCTAGGTTTCGAAGTACTTCGGTTACATGTCTGTTGCAAGAACTAAATTTAGGTTCACTTGCACATAGGCGAAAAGTAAATAAACTGAAACTGCTCTTTCTCCTATACAGTGGTCAGTTGATTACAAACAATAATTCACTGTTAAAATTTGTTCACATTCGACGGGAACAAATCATAAAAAATGTCATTTACTTATTTTTTAATTCATTTGCCAAAATGTTTAATACTTGACATCAATTATTATTTGACAAAGGGTTGGGGGATTAACAAGTACAGCATGTTTAGTCACTATGTGTCAGAGCGGAAAAACCTATTCGGTTGTCCAACGGGTTAAGGGTGAACAACCCTGGCCCTTGTACTGCTTTTTGGACACGAAAAAGTGGGTTAGCATGAGGAATGTGTTTACCGGGAAGCAGCTTACACAAAGTTAAATGTTCCTTAGGATAACTGCATTTACAACTGCAGCTTTTTCCCCCTTGTCTTTTTTTGCCATTTTCGACACTCCAAGTGAACCAATTCAAAAAATCGATCAAACGAGCGCTGCCGTTTCGATCAAACGGCGTTCCATCAAATGGTTTTCGACCAAATGTCCCGCGTTCGATCAAACTACTTTCGACCGTGCTGTTCCGTCGCGTCCGTTTCATTTATCTCCTATTTCTTAATTTTATTTATTTATTTATGTATTTCCGGAATAGCAAGCCGACGTCCCGTTTGGCTGACCTTTAGCCTGTTTTTTTTTTTTTTCGTCTAATAAATATATCCCCCCTCCCCCGTCGCTGTCGTTGGTTGTCGTTGGTTTTCCTTGCTTCGCGAACGTGAATTTGGGTTCGGGAAAAGACTGTTGCTCATTGCGTGGGCTGAAATAATTGTGCAGCGGCCGCTTGATCGATTTTTCTTATTGGTTCACGTGCAGCGTTCATGAAAAAAAAAAAAGAAAATAATAAAGATAAAAATAAAAATAAATCGATCAATAAAAGAAAGAAGGAGAAACAACAAATAAAGCTGCAGTTCTAAGTACCGTTATCATAAGAAACATTTATCTGTGTGTAATCCGCAGTCCTGTTGAACGTTACTGGAATGTTTGTGAAGTCGGCTTTCCACTAACCGTAAATACGAGAGATTCTCGTTAGCCTTATGAGGCAGCTGACTGAGTAAGCACAAACCCGAAACGGCAAAATCGAGCAAATTGACGTTTCATGTCAAGCTAATAAACTCACCTCACTTCTCTATAAGCGCACCGAAAAAAGAAGAGGTTTATTGGTCTCGGTGGTCTCTTACACGGGCCGCGACAATGCTGGCTCGTCTACCCAACGTCCCCCCCCCCCCCAATGCTGGCTGGACAGACACAAACACATCCCTTTGTGTTCCCTAGTCTTGGGGTTTTACATATGCATCATCTTCACCAGCTCGCTTGCTTCCCAGCCATTTTTTCTGCACATTATGTTCACTCTACTTTTATCGTGTGCTATATAATCTTGTTCAAGTTCTGTCAAACGACGTGTAATGCTATAAAAAAAATCAGTACACTGTTTATGTGTGTTGAATGGTCGCGCATGAATACAGAAAGGAAACTGTCATGTTATGGCAAGTGTTTACGTATTGTACATTTAACTACTAATTTTATTGGTTAGCTTTCGCCGGCGTATCATGTCAAGCCATGTTATATTAATTTGGAACCTGTTCTTCTTTGTAGCCAGAGCAGCTGATACACAGTGAGAACATAGCCCATATGTGTTTGTCTTCTCCACCGCAGCCCTTGGGTTTCCTCCCTGATGGCTACACATGTCAGGGATAGGTTTCAGAACCGGTAGTTCCCGCCAAGTGTGAATTGCTTTTCAGGGGATCATCACGCTGGCAGATGAAACATATGGTTTAAATTATTTGCAGGACAGCAATTGCGTAGCTTCACACAAATACTACTACTACGACGTAAGAGTGGTTTCAAATCTATCTTTTTTGTGTTCCTGACATTATCGCACGAGATGTAGTATCCACTATGATCCTTTATATGGGGGGTATGTACAGTGCAGTCAACAGATGCTATTTACAAATCTGTGTTCTCTACTGTGCTGAAATGGGGTAGTTTGTATCTGAGAGCCATAGTGAAATACAGGCAGCCAAGGACAGACTTTTGATGCCCTCGAGAAACATGGCAACACATTGCAGGGACTCTGGATGCTGCCTAAATTTCCAGAACACACAGCTCAAGGCAGCGGTTAAATAACTAGTGGTTAGAGAAATCCAAGACAGTTGCATGTGTAAGCAGTCCGCTGTTGGATTTGCTTCCGTCCGAGACACGTTATCTCAAAGGGAACGCACGGACACACGCAGAATGATACTAGGGCTGCCTGTGAAATAGAATGAGGAGAGGGGAAGATACATAACCCTTTTTTCTTGTCTGTTATTCTATTGGTTACTTGTCATTTGTTTAACAGCATATATGTGTATATTCCAGAGTCTGCTAATAAATACAGTCGACCCCCGTTTATCCGCACTTCATTTATCCGGATCCCGCGGTATCCGGACAAAAGGCACGGGAACGGATTTTCCTCCATGTATTTTGTTCTCGTTTATCCGGACTTCAGCTTCCGGACTCGGACAAGAATTCCAGGGAACGAAAGTCGAAAATTCTTGTAATCCAGTTTCAGTTATCCGGACTACCGTGAGTAATACCCTAGTTACGCTAGCGCTCTCAACCACGGTTGAGTCGACCACGGTTGAAGTCAACCGTGGTTGAGAGTGTTACACTGCAGCGCCAACCGTGGTTGACTGCACAACCACGGTTGAGTTTCGACCGAGCTCTTCAACCACAGTCGGGTCAACTGAAAAGCAAGATGGCGGACTCTACTTCAGCTACTGTAGTGTCGTCGGAAGCAATAAGTGAGCTGCCGTGCAGTAAAACACACTTCGTTTGGTCAGATGCCATGACGATGCACTTGATAAACGCCTGGGAAGACAGTGTAGCCGTATCGGGGACCAAAGAGGCCAGAAAAGAAACGCCGCCGATTACGACCGCGTCGAGACAGCTACTGCGGTTTTCGTCGGGAAGCAAGTGCGGGTTAAAATAGAAAACCTGACGATGGAGTACAGGTAGGAAACTCAGTTAGTTCATTTCTTGTTTCTGCTTGCTTTGTTGTGTATGTCATAGCTACTTACGCCTATTTTATCCAGCTACCATAACATGCTGGTAGATGATTCCGTGCGATCAGTGGCGTTTTCGTCGCATTCCTGCGAGCGCGTATGATGTACATGCTGTTTGATGTCCTTTTCGATGTTTCATACTATTTGGTACAACTGATGACATGTCATACTTGAATTTCCAGCATCACCTATGAAAACTACAGCCACACTGCACGGTCTCGCACTGCTACAAAACGACTACTTCAGAAACAGTGATGTCATGATCGGTGAGCATAACCACAGCTGCAATCTGAATCTGTGTGCTGATATGATGTGTGGATATGGAAATGGGGTGTGTACGTCCTCTGCGCTGGAATATGTGTTGCAGTTAGTATATCACTGCTTGTTCTGAACTCTTGTGAACCAAGCATGTGCTTAAAACATGTAATAGTTTGTAAAGGCATTATTAAGTGGTAAAAAATAAAAGCGCAACAATGTTGAAGTCACTAAAATGATAAATATGGATGAGCATTTACTAAGCTGGAAATCAGTGCCAGTGCTCGCAATGCTGCATGTAATCATATTGTGAGGAAGAAGATGTTGGTCTGAAGCGCGCTCGAGAATAATTCATTCCTTTCGTCTACCGCCTTGCAGTGGTTTGAAAATAATGAGCCAAGTCTGCAGACTACAAGCGCGGGAAACGCGCTCGAGAATAAATCATTCTTCCTCACAATATGCATATTACTACTAAGCATAGCAAGGCAACTAGCGGATGGGGATCCATAGTCAGGAGATTTATGTGCAACAAGAAAAGACAATAACAGTAGCTTGTGTGTATTGTATGTCATTTGTTATGCATGCTATTTATCCCCTGTGTATGTGTATGTGATGCACTATAAGCATGCTATGTTGGAAGTAGTCCCGATAAACTTCGAAGGAGTGACAAAACAAATAAAAAAAAACTGCAGAGGAAACATCGAGGCATCTTCCTCAGTAATATGTCGTCTCACTGCATGCTTCACACATTATTGTGTATCTTCAAGGTTCCAATTGTACACGAACAGCCAGATGGAAACCATTGTTGCAGCATCCCAGCCTGAAGAACACACAACTGAACAACAAGAAACAAGTTCGGAACCTGCACAGACCTCACAGAGAAAGTAGCCCAAAAACCAGACTGTGATGGTGCAGGTCCTAGAGCTCTAAAAAGCTGTGGAAATGAGAGCTACAAAAGCTGAAAAAAGGAACGAAGGTTTCAAAGACAAGTACTGAGGCTGCAGGAAGGAGTTAAGAGGATGTAACCAGAAATGCTTCGATAAGCAAATTAAAATGGTGCAAGCGAGATGGTGTACTGTGGAAAGAGCTAACATTTCCTTCAGTTCATATTGTGTGTTCCTCAAACTCAAGGAAATGTTTCCTCCTTCAAAGAAATGTTTCATTCGATGCAGACTTATTTTCAATCATCACCACCACAATAATTTTCTTTTTTCCATAACAGAGAAATCTTGCATACGTAGTTTGTTTTTTAGCGTTATAACAGTGCATTGTCCTTGCAAAGCCTCATTAAATGTATATGTGTAATATATTATGTCAGTGATTCTCGGCTTTTGTCACTTAAGCTGACAAAGGGTCATTGCGTGAAAAAAAAATAAACTCAAGAAAACATAGGCATATTACGGTAGTTATAAAATCTACATATAAGGAAACATGACAGTAAAATTATCCACTTTAGAGAAATGTACTTGCCCGCAATAAATATGCTGTCATAGTGTTGTAAAACGTTGTTTGATTGATTGAGATTTTAAAAAATATGGAGGTGTTCGGGTCACTACTGCAGAACTCGTGAACAGAAAACAGTAGAAAAACCAACCTCAAGATGACGAAGAGGCAAAGAAAAAAACCATGCAAAACAAACAAACAGGGTCCACCTGATGGATGTGTCCAGTAAACGAAATAAGAGTTCAAATAAACATAGACTGTAAAATGTCATTGGTGTTACTTTCTTCATTTTTTTTGTATTTGATAATGTGGACATTTGTTTCTTATGATCGACAGTTTTTGCTTGCTAAAGTTGCAGCTAAGTGCAACGGACATGACCGAACCTCATACAACAGGACACACAGTTGCCCTTGGCTGCAACTTTAACAAGTACACGTACACAATCTCCCAACTCGTAGAGCTAGGGTGGCTTTTCCTGACGAGGGAGGGGAATCGTCGATGTTATTGAAGCATGATGGGCGCTTTCAGCACCTCTCATTTAAAATCATTATTATTTGCTACGGCAAAAAGTTTCAATACTGCACCGTTTTGCTATGCTAATCAATCTAATTGGTTTATGGGCATTTTAATAATTTACTTCACAAGCAAATGCTTAGTGTTTAAGCAGGGTTTGTTTAATGCTGAGATGTCCTTTGGTGGAGACAACTGTGTTGGCCTTTTCGAGGCCCTTTTTGGTGTGGGGGTGACGCGCTAGATGTCGACTTCATGAAGGCGTTGCTCCATAAATGTGCAATGCGATGGCATCCTGCACACATGCCCCACCTTCAGTGGAAACTGCTGTCGAATGTTGTGGCATTTCCCTGACATGATGGCGGTAGTCCTGCATTCAGTCCTGCACTGTCATTCATGCCTTTGCACATGTTATGTAGAATGCAACCTCTAATTATCATGATTATCATGTCACAGTTATTGATGTGCATTCAATCCCCTTTAGAAGGATGCAGAGTTGTGCTTTCACTCTCCCAAAGGCCTTTTCTACCACGCGCCTTGCATCTGACAGTCAAGCATTAAACTGCCGTCAGAGTATAGCTTCATCATATACGGCTGCAAAGGAAACGCTTGGTCACATACGATGACTAGACCCACGATGAACCCTTGCATTGTCTCTATGTACCAGCCCTTGTAGTTGTAATAGTCTAAGCCTTGGTTCTTTGAGAGCACATCTCAATGTGGCATCCGTCCAGAACCTTGAGAGAGTCCTGTTACTCCGTCAAACCGACGTAGGTGGCACTGCTTGTGTTGTGAGCTTCACAAACTGGGATTGTAGTTTGTCCAATCACTAAGTAAAAACTCCCAGTACACATAATTCACAAAATGCCTGCTGACACCAAAAAGGCTGTTCTGCAGATGCTAATAGGCGATAAAGGGCACCTGCCACTCTTTTGCAAAGGCACAGCCTGCCTCATGTCCGTGTCTCGCCTCGCTATGCTTTGGCAAACGCCTACCATGTAGCTGAACGTTGCACAGGTGACGCGATAGTCCCGTTTCGGTTTAAAGAACTCGTCAGCGAGGTTGGGCAGTGTGGCTTCCGACCAAGACGCTGGCCGTCGATAGCTGCGCAGTTGCTTCCCCCTTGTGCACAATCACAGGGCTGTTGCTGTCAGAATTTTCACCTGTTGCCGTGCTGCTTTCCGCTTTCGTCCTTATCTATCGCGCGCGCACAGCATCCAGCTCACACTCTGTTTTCCTCAGTCGAGACTGGAAGTAGGGGAGGTACAGGGGGAAAAAACATTCCTGACCCTCTCTCGCACCACGTCGTTCTTCGCTTTGCTCAAACACATCGCTTGTCCAACAGAACGATCACGCACAGTACAGACACGGCAGCACAAGAAATATTTACACGAAATATGTAGAACTCAACGAGGACAATGACATGTACAACAAAATAAAACACGGCGACGCACGAAATAGCAGAAGTACAGCAGAAGCGTTCGTGCGAATTAGTGTTGTGAACATATTTTGCGATTCGGCTGAAATGTAAATTTGGAAATGCGAAACAGTAGTAAACATGTCGAGTTGCGTACGAAATCCTTCCAATACACAGTAACACACATTCTTGGGGCATTATACACCTCTGGAAAGCGTCCAAAGCGTTATCTTTTTCTGACGACGTAATAATTAAAATTGTTATGTGTTTTGGGGTTTTTCTGTTTGCTCATCAGGCGACGCTGCTAGCGCTACTCTCAACTGAGCTCACAGAAGCCCGTGTAGCTGATTTCGTTGCTCAGTTCACTCAACCGTGGTTGAGCCATTCGACTGCAGTCGACTCAACCGTGGTTGAGAAAGCTAGTGTAACTAGGGTATAAGAGGAGACGCTGACCCCACTCCGTCACCCTTTTCGCTGTTTTGGGGTTATTCCCGTCACACGTCAGGGACCTACATTCCTCCGTAGGGGAGACAACCGTGCACGATGACCCCCTTTTCTCACGGGTCACGTTGACCAGTCGAGTCATTTGGAAAGATCTCGAGCAACTGTCCGGTTCTAGAGGGGAAAACTCCAACCCGAGGGCCTGCTGCTTACGGCCCGTTGGCCGATGAAGACATTCCCTTACCTGAGCTGCGATCCCTGATGCAGAGGCTCACTGCGACTGCCGTAGATGATGCTGCGGTTTCTGACTACGTTGACGTTGATAAGGATGAGGACGCGTGTGCAGCTATGACTGATGACGGTGTGATTGCTGCTGTTGCCGCCGATGATGTGCAGCAAGACGGTGCCGATGACGCCAGTGAGAAACAAGGATCCGACATTGACAATTTGCGTCCGCACTGACATTCTTCGAGCAGCGCAACAGCGTGGCTCAACTCTACGCAATTAGCAAAAGTTTGCAGGTATCGAGTGCCCACACCACTATGTAACAGCTGTCATTGACGAGATTTCTGTGTTTTAACTAAACATTGCTCTGTAGGACGTTTCTATTCGGTCGTTTCATTTATCCGGATGCCCCGGTATCCGGACGGTTTCGCCGGGAACGGCACCGTCCGGATAAACGGGGGTCGACTGTATATCAGTTTAGAGCTAGCAGTCGCATTGCAGATGTCTCATCCTGCCCTTGGCTGCTTGTGTTTCACTATGGCAATGCTTGCTATTGCAAAAACAGAAAACAAAAAAAGACAATAGAAAAATACGAAAAGAGCGACCTGAAAAGCTGCCTGTTCTAGTGCTCACATGGAGGCAATGCAATGAGGTAACATGTTCCATTCATGAACTGTGCATAGTAGTACATATCACAACGGCAAACGATTATTCAGATTTTTCTTGAAGTACTTTGCTTTTTGGAGCTTTGTTTGCACAGTCTATTATTGGAGCTTTATGTGATTCCCCTCTTGAGATACTTTAAGATTGCTGATGCTGTGCAGTTTGTTAATTTTGAAACTGTACTGTGCTGAGGTACAAAAACAGAATTGTCATATCTGCATTTAAGCACATAGGAATAATTTGTAAGTACTTTCCTTGTTGACATTAATATTTGCACCAGGTCACAACATTGTTGATTGATGAAAAATGTAAATAAATATATTTATTTGCTTGCCAAACAATGCACAAAAGTCTTCTTTTCTAGTGAGATATTCCCTGTTCACCAGACATAAATGTGGAAAAGTTAAAGGGGCACAATGATGGTAGAGTCTAGGGTTGCTTTTTGCCACTTCACATATATTCACTGTTATTCGTGTGCACATGTAGGAATAGGAAGGTAGAGCATGCGCATAAAAAATTTCGTATGCAGCCACACATATGGTTCAGAAGATTAATTAGACGATGTCCAAGCATATATAATTGTGCTTCATGTGCAATGGGTATGCTAACGGATTGCTTCCATGAATCATTTTTATTTATTTTTTATAAATTCTTTTTGCAAATGTTATTTTTATTTTATATAAATTTCATATTACATATTGTATACTTATATTTTTATAAATTAAAAACTCAAGTTACACGGCCCCTGTAAGAGTGCCCTTTTTAAATGGTTTGGTAACGTGTCTCTAACTGTAAAGGTAAGAGGCCATCGAGAATGCTGCAGACAAGGTTGCAACTTACATATTGCTTATCATGTCCTACATACAAAGTGATTTGTATAATAATTCCTGAGCACGGAATTAATTCCGAGGCTGGCCAGTGATGTCACCCAGGACGACAAGTCACATAATTGCCTCTAACACTTTTACACCCCATAGGCTGAGTTGTGAATTGAAAGAGCACTCTACAGAAGGATAAGGTGCACCTGATTTCTAGGATCTATGCTATGCCCTAACTCTTCAGATACCACATTTCTAAAAACACCATTTCTAAGTGGCAATATGTGCTGTGGTACTTCTTTTGCGTCTGCATAGTGTGCAACCACATGGCTACTGGAGCTTTCGTGTGCGTGTTTTTGTGCGACGGTGCTCATTACAAACAATATCCAGATGTTAGACATAAAATGCAGTAGTTTGTAGCGTGCCACACAACGCAGCGTGGGGGTATGATTCAAAGAAAGCTTCTGGAAAATGCAGAGAATCCCACAAAAAGTTTAAAATGTGATTTGTATTTCGTTTTACGTCTCTCGTCGTTACATACCATCGTCGACGCTGTTGCACATTCATAAGTCGTACGTAAAACTTGTCCCATAGCAGTATGCGGTTTCTCAAATACATAGCACAATTTTTTCCTGCCGGAATAAAACGCTGTCGGCATTTTCTTGCTAACACGGCTGTCGAAACGTCAGTCTCTACAATGGGCAAGTGCTGTAAAGGGGCTAAAGCAGACGCGACTTGATACAAATTGTACGTGCTCACAAAACATAAACGACGAATTCCAGTCACAACATCGCACAGAGGTTGGTTCGCGAATGAGTTCGCAGCTGCTGCACTGTTTACTGATCGCGGAACGGTGGAACCCGGCTGTCCGCCATCTTCAAGCACAGATACGTGAAGCCGCGAGAATCATATCATAATTTTATTTCTTCCAGAATTCAGTCCCTGTTATACCTCGTGTGGCACGGGGAGTAATTCTTTACATTTCCCCTCTTTTCTATCATTTATTTAAATCTTTCAGGCACTCCTGCCTCCCACTTCATCTATTACTCTTATTCACATATTCCAAAAGGAAACTTCACGAACAAAGTCAAAATCCCCGAAATCCGACCGCAAAAGGCCGAAAAATCGGCTTAAAGGTCAGAAGATCCATCGACACCTGCAAAATACACAGTAAAGCTCAGGAAATGAGCTTGTGGCGACCACCTACCGTCGATGACGACGATGTCCATCGCAACAGCGGGGCACGCGCTACGCGCCCGAATAAACAGTTGACCTCTGGGCTCCCTCCTGTGTGGCTGTCTGCTAGCTAGCTCCCACAGTTGGTGACCCGAACATTCGAACACCTCGGACTATTCGGCCTTCTTACCACCCTAAATTCTCCATCTTCTGCACCAAGCTTCCCAGGCCCACTCAACGTCATTCCCAGGAGGAAGCTGCCTTTTCCACCCGGCAACAGAGGTCACTCACCGCACGGCACACCACCACCATGCGCCAATTCCACCTTCGGCAGTCATCGCCGTCAGCACCACGTCATCAGGTCAGCTTGGAAGGTTCGCACCAACGCCACCCCATTACCACCGCATTACCATCACCTGCCGGCCGTGACACCAGAGCCTCGTGCTCGCCGAGCGGTCCCGCTCGTCACGGCAGCCGACGTCACCCTCCCTGCAGCCGACGTCTCGGCAGCTCATCAGCGCGGCGAACAACGCCACACACGCGCAGCCAACACGGCTTTCAACCTCTCTACAACCAACTTGTCAACCTCTCTTCACGGCCTCGCAAACCTTCTGGCGCACATCGCCAAGCTCTTCCAACGCGACTCAAAGCGACTCCTTCAGCACCGCACCTGCCTCCCATCAGCGCATCACCAATCAGCGTTCCATCCCATGCTGCGTCATCACCACCTTCCTTTCGGAAGCTCCCACCCGCCTGCACAAGCGCGGGCTCCTGCTTCTGCTGCAACCTGCCCAACAACATGCAACCTGCAACCACAGCTGCCGCTGTGTCTGGGCGGGGGAGTACCTGTGGCGACCACCTACCGTCGATGACGACGATGTCCATCGCAACAGCGGGGCACGCGCTACGCGCCCGAATAAACAGTTGACCTCTGGGCTCTCTCCTGTGTGGCTGTCTGCTAGCTAGTTCCCACAAGCTCTTGGGCACGACTTTGCTAACTCCAAAGACGAGAGCACACAGACACCCAAGGAAAGCCGCAAGATGCGTAAAAACAAACCTGACGAGAAATGAAAACGGCAGGTTTATGACAGCCTGACAAACGACACAACGACTATGAACCCAGATACGGACACTAGCACCGAGGATACGGAGGAAGAAGTTATAGAATCCTCTCAAAAGTCGAAAAAGAAGGAAATCGAACAAAAAGGAAAATAAAAAACAAAAGAGGAAAAAAAACACAACAAGATGAAGAAAACAGTGCTTTCCCTCCACTAGCTCAACAGACCCATGAAGCAGCGGACAACCCAGATGAGCACTCCCAGGAAAACACTGTTGAGTCCTCTTCTGAACAAGCTGCTGACATCAATGAGGCTCTTAAGGACCTCAGAAACCACTACATCGATGCAGAGCATGAACTGCCCAAGGAAAAAAGACAGATCCTCCGGGATGTATTCCATAAATACGAAGGTCTTATTCGCGCCTTGGACATTCAAAGAGCTACTGAAAGAGCCAGAAGAAAGGAAGTGGAACGGAGAGCAAAAGTTCTCAATGAAACCCTCAAACACCTTGAAAATCAGGTCAGAGAACCCCCCATGACCTACGGTGACGTTACCCAAACAAACCTCAACAGGCCTAAGTCCAAACCAGCCAAGATTTCTTCAGCCACTGTGAAGCCTAAAAATGGCAAAAGCCTCAAAAACTTGACCACCATCTTAAAACAAGAACTCACTGAGGCTGAAATTCTCTTAACAGACGCAACTATAAGACCTACAAAATCCGGTCTCCTCATTGTTGAAAGTAGAAAGAAGGAGGACTTGGAAAAGATAGAACAGGTATTTCGCGAAAGCGAAATGCTAACACAAGCAGGAAACTTAAAAATCAACAAACCACCCCAGCCTGAGATGAAAATAAAATTCATCGACGAGCACATGGACAAGGATTCTATAAAAGAAGAACTAATCCATCGCAACGGCCTCGAAAGTTACGCAGATCAAACAGAAGTCAACTACATAAGAGCAGAAAGAGACGGGACGAAGACAGCCTTCGTCTCCTTGCCCAAGGAGGCCTTCAAAAAGCTTCTCACAGAAGCAAAAACAAAAATCGGTTGGGCAAGATGTACCGTTGAAGGACACTACAACGTCAAAAGATGCTCGAAATGTCTAACATACGGTGACGTAGCAAAATTTTGCAAATCAACGCAAACATTTTGCCCCTACTGCGGAAACTGCCACGAGGAAGAGGATTGCAAGGCCAATGAACCAAAATGCAAAGCTTGTATATACAACAACAACAACAGCAGTCATTCACTAGACATAGAACATAGGTTCTATGACAAAGGCTGCCCGGTCTACCTGGTGCTAACTAACTACTGCTAATGCAACTAATGCTATAATTTTGTTACACACTGATAGATCTTCACTGCCGATTTCCAAATTTATAAAAATTTGGAAAATCCGTCCAGTGGTTCGAGAGATATCAATGTAAATAGAATGTAAACAAACTCCTAGGGCACCGCCATTTTGAATACCAGATAGCACATACAGTCCTCCTCAGGTAACCGAGGATGCGGCTGTAGAGTATGTACCACTGCGCCAATCTACAACGTTGCAAGCTCATTGGCCCAGGCTGCGTGCGCGCTCCGATTGGTCGACAACGTTTAGAAATCGCATTTTGTACGCGCGCATGTGTGTGCAGCGTCCCGGCGGCCGTTTCAGTATTTCAGCATAGTTTCGAAATAGCTCGCATCGGTCGGCACGGCGTACGTCCTCTTGTGTTCCGTGTTTCGGTGATGTCAATCGGCAGAACAGTTTGTGATTCTACGCCTGTTGTGCCGTTCCTGGACACGACTATTATCCCACGTACAGTCTGTCAACTACGGAACTGGAATGCTTCGTTGGCTGGTGCGGTTGGAGCGTGAAGAATGCGTTCGGGCGCCGTCGGATTTTGAGGCCTGACAACAAAGACAGGATTACGATTACGTGCCACACAAGCGCCTTTTCCGCTCTGCAAACAACGAAAGATGCTCATCATAAAATTGGCCGGCAAGGCGTCCTTTTGTGTTCCGTGTTTCGGTGATGTCAATCGGCAGAACAGTTTGTAGAAGTGTTCGCTGGTTTATTCATGCGTCGATGTGATTCAACGTGTGTTGTGCTGTTCCTGGACACGACTATTATCCAACGAACAGTCTATCAACTCCGGAACTGGAATGCTTCGTGAGTTGGAGCGGTTGGAGAGTGAAGAACAAGCGCGGGCCCCGTCGGATTTCGAGAGCTGTGTTCGTTTGGCTTCAAGTTCGAACTTAGTTACAGTGCGTCAGCAACGCAGTGGACTTTGTATTCACAGTGCACCCATGTATCAGATCTTTGAATCAGTGCTTTCTGTCAAATAAATATTTCTTTTAGCCAAAAGAAGCTTCAGTTATTTTGAATATCGGGAAACGGCGGTAGGCGTGAAATCCGGTAGAAGTCGATGGTAGCCAGAACCGGTCGAAAGGTCACCCAAAGTTAAGGCTCCTGATTGGCCGACTGGCATTGCATAATTTCTACAACGTTGCACTCTCATTGGTCGTGTGCCCAGTGTTGTGTGAATTATCTCAAACTATGGGCTCTATGGGGAGCTGTTGGAGCCTGGCACATATTCCCACAGAGTACGGTCCACTTTTGGACAACCTGCACACGATGTAAACCAAAACCATGTTTCTTTGTCTTTTTCGTCTGTAATACAGAGCAATCTTCAACATTTAATATCTGGAGAACGCCTCTAGATATTTAAATTCCGTAAAACCTCTCTGGTAATATAGCCCGAAAGGAAGATCATCAAAAAGGAAAGTTGGGAAGAGAAAGTGTTTTGGCCGAAAAACGCCTAGAGAAGGCCGAAAATTTGGTCTAAAGCCAATCACCCATGACAAACGTCCCATAACTAAGAATTCCAACGGGAAAAAGACCCGACAAGATGTCGGACGACGAAAAGTACGGAAAAGGAGGGAAAAAGAGTAAAAGAAAGAAGAGCAAAAACAAAGACAAAGCTGACCGAGAGGATATAACCACTCAAAATCGGCTCAAAACTACAGGGAGAGAATGTGAACAATGGCAATACGTCAATGAAGCCCTGGAGAATATTAGGGACAGTTACATCGACGTGGAACATAACATCCCTAGAGAAAAACGTAACTTCCTAAGGGACGTTTACCACAAATATAAACGACATATAAGAAGCCTTAACCTTCAACGAGCTACGGAAAGGGCCAGGCGTAAAGAGAGAGAGAGACAGAATCTCTTACTCGCCTCGAGATGCGACGATCTCCAGAAACTTCTCGACGAAGCACACACGCTACCCAAACCCACCTATGCCAATATCGCCAAAGGCTCGGACAGTCCTGTCCCAGTTCCCGCAGCTACATCACCATCTAAAAAACCAAGAAATGATGCCATCATCTTCAAACCTAACCAGGGTTGTTCCAGAAAAGAGGTCACAAATCACTAAAAAAAAAAAACCCTGGAGAAAGAATTGGATCGAAGAAACTCAGCCACCATAAAGACCACTAGGAGTGGCCTAGTCGTGCTAGAAACAAGTCAGTCAGAAGAGATAAAACAAGTGAGAAAATCTTCAAGGAATCCGAGGTCCTCAGAAAGAGAGCGACGTGTAGAATAAGTACCCAACCACTACCTGAAATCTGTATCCGGAAGATAAACAAAGATACTTCGGACGAGGACATTGCGGAAGACCTCATTTTACTCAATGGCCTAGAAGGAATTAGCCAAGACATTAAACTCCGACATGTCAGGAGGGAGAGAGATGACACGAAAACTGCCATATTCTCGGTACCTCTGGAACAATGGAGACATATTCTTGGCAAACAACGAGTTAAAATCGGATGGGAAAGTTGTCCAATCTTTGAAAACCTCAATGTCAAACGTTGCGGTAAATGCCTCTCCTACGGCCACCCAACCAAATTTTGCAAGTCGGAAGAGGTATACTGCGCCTTCTGTGGGGGAAAACACCCCACCAGTGAATGCTGGCAGAAAGAGAAAAATTGCAAAGCCTGCGAGAACAACAAAGAGGTGGACAGAAGAGAACTAAACCACGGCTCTTCGATTGGGGTTGTCCAACACTCGAAGAACATCAAAACAGGGCTAGAGCGGCCTTCTATTACTAGATCTGAAAAGACCTAGAGATACAACACACTCATCTACCAAATATGCTCAACCCTAACCCCATCAACTTTCTACAAATCAATTCGGCTCATTCGAAGGCGGTCACCTGCACCCTAGTCCAAGAGATCAACTAAAACAATTACAGCATCATACTAGAACAAGAACCATACTCCTGTAATCTCTATGACTTCGGCCTCGAAACCAAATACAAAATATTTGAAAACAGGCCATCAGCTCGAATACGAATTATCTACCACAAATCTACATACGACATATTTCCAATCAACATACAAAAACATTTCTTCTCCCAACGAAAATCTCCATACTCTCGACTACCTCCAAAATATTATCAATTCATACCCCGATACCACTTCGTTATCGGAGGAGATTTCAACTCAAAACACCCCCTATGGGGTGGTGATAAATCAGATCCCAGAGGGGACGAAATCATTGAATTCATAACTTTAAACGACCTCATCAATCACCCCCACTCTGGTCCCACCTTTCAAGGTCCAAGAGGAAACCCTTGGATCGATCTCACCATTTGCTCCGACAATTCTAATCAATCCATTTCTAACTGGGAAGTTTCCTCTAAATTCACTGCTAGTGATCATAAATACATTACCTATAGTAAAGCTGAACATAACTCACCTATTTATAAAATAACAAGGAAATCAAAACTCCTACTTCTTGAACATATAAGATCAGATCCTTGGTTCCAGGCAACACACGAACTATTTACCGCAGACAACCTGGACGTAGACGTAACCATCAAAATCCTGACATATAAAATCAAAGCTTACCGACAAATCTGTCTCAGGAAAGTCCAAGAAAGTGGGACTACTGTTTCGTGGTGGTCTCAAGAAATTGAAGCCTTACGAAAAGACATAAGAAAACGTAGAAGAAATTACCAAAAGTATAAAGGCTCAATAGAAGAAAAAACTCATAGATCAATCTACCATAAACACTTCGCCATATACAAGCGGACCATATTTACTGCAAAAGATACATGGATTAAAAAAACTATAGAAAACATAACAGAAAGAAACATTTTCAATTCATCCTTTTGGTAGTAAAAAAAACGCGGTAAAAACATTAGAGAACTAGGATCTGTAATAAATCAAGAAGGTAGGTACACAAAAACCTTGGAGGAATCTTTGGACGCTATAATGAAACACCTTTTTGGAAACAAACAAACAAAGGACCCTTCTACATCGTCAGATGTTTACCGGGAAACAAACGACTCTGCAATCACAGAGTATGAAATTTCCCAAACAATGAAAAATATGAACACTAAATCAGCCTCTGGTTTGGATCACATAGACTACGATATTCTTGTAATTGTTACAACCCAACATCTACAATTTACTACCTTAATATTCAACGCTGCCTTAAAACAAGGAATATATCCACACTTATGGAAAACTGGCAAAGTAACACTCATCCCCAAAGACAACAAGGACCCCAAACTCCCGAGTTCATATCGCCCTATAACCATCCTTTCACTCTTTAGTAGACTATTTGAAAAAATTATCAACAACAGACTATATCATTATGCCCATACCAATAATTTATTTCACGAAAACCAATTCGGCTTTAGACACAATAATTCTACCACTATAGCTCTATTCAACATAATTAACACAATAAAGAAAGCAAAAGCTCAAAAATTTCACACTACATTAATCTCCCTAGACGTTGAGGGAGCCTTTAACGCTCTCCAACACTGGAGCATTAACAAAACCCTAAACAACATCGGCTGTTCCCTAAATCTTAAAAACTTGATTCATAATTTTCTAAAACTCCGCTCTGCCAATGTTACAACCAATTCACAATTCAAAAGATTTCCTATAAACGTAGGCTGCCCACAGGGCTCGCCCGTAAGTCCCACACTTTGGAACCTCACAACAAATTCCATTTTTCTTATTCCACTCCTGGAAAATACTCAAATTATAACTTATGCGGATGATGTAGTGCTCCTCTCCTAATTTCCGGTCCCTCTAGACACATTATTGAAACCAAAGCAAACATAATACTTGTTAAAATCCAGGAATGGGCTACCAATACTGGGTTATCATTCAACCCACAAAAATGCTACCAAATTACTATCCCAGCTGGCAAACTAGACATCAAAAGACCACCTACCATCAAATTCAATAACTCTAGCATTAAACACTTACAAACTATCAAAATATTAGGATTAACGATAGACTCTAAACTATGCTTCTTGCCGCACTTAGAAGACGTTAAAAATAAGATAATAAAAGCCACCAATACATTATCTAATCTCACTAGAGCCACAAAAACCGTAAACCAATATGTTCTAAGACAATTATACATTGCAGTAATAGAAAAGATCATACTGTATGCTGCGCAAGTTTGGTGGTCACCAGCCGCAAACTCACATCTAATACGTAAATTAATATCAATTCAAAGACTCCCACTGCTAAAGATATGTAAGGCAATTCACATGCAAAAGAAACAAAAGCCGTTGCAGGAGCCTGGCCGCTTCCGCGAGACTAGGTGACGCGTAGGAACCACGAACTACAAAGTTCCAAGAACAAGTGCTGGGTGAACTGGACAGGTGACGCCGTATGGTGGGGCCCAGGGACGTGCATGGTGAACTTATGGCACGTGGTGCTTTATGGATGCGGTGATTAAAGCTTTTTTTGTGTGTGTGTGTGATCCGGAAGGACTGGCTGCCTCCGGGGAGAAAATGTAAGTGATGTTCGTGTTCTGATATGTTATGTTGGTTGTGAATGCTGTAAAAGCCGTTGTCTTTGCCTGTTCCCTGTTCCCCTGGTTGTGGTTTCGCGGCTCCCCAACCATCTTCTTTTTTCTGTTTTCGTCCTCTTTCTTGCTATACTAACCCTTGTTCATGTACTTTCACTATTCTTAGCTTTTTCTTTTCTCTATGAGGCCCAGGTCTGCGATACCTTGTGTAGTGCGGGCCTGGGCCTCTCTTCCCTCTCCTCTTGTCTGAAAGTAATGTCCCTATCAGAATATAGGCAGTGGGCAAATTCACATGCAAAAGAAACAAAAGCCGTTTCAGGAGCCTGTCCGCTTCCGCGGGACTTGTCTCGCTTATGGGGGTTTGTCAGACCTGAACCAACACGGCGGCTATCTTTGCAGATCAATGGACGTCGGGCTTGGTGGGGTCTTCCCTCCTCGTTGGTCCTGCCGCGGCCGTTCTCTCGGCCGGGGGTTCGCTGGAAGATAGCTTCATGTCTGCCCCCCCCAGCATTATGCCGGGTTAGACCTTCGGGTAGGTACCAGCACTGGGGCTCTCTTCGTCCTCCTTCTCTCCCCTCTCCCAACCAAACACCTTTCTTCTTTAATGTCCCTATCAGAATATAGGTAGGGGGCAAATTCACATGCAAAAGAAACAAAAGCCGTTATAGGAGCCTGGCCGCTTCCGCGGGACTTGTCTCGCAATGGGGGTTTGTCAGACCTGAACCAACACGGCGGCTATCTTTGCAGATTCAATGGACGTCGGGCTTGGTGGGGTTTTCCCTCCTCGTCGGTCTTGCCGCGGCTGTTCTCTCGGCCGTGGGTTTGCTGGAAGATAGTACCATTACTCTGGGGTATTACTCTGTATACCTCGGGGTGGGTATCGGCGCTGGGGCTCTCTTCGTCCAACTCTCTTCCCCTCCCCATCAGACATTTTGAGGTCTTCTTTCCTATTTTAATGTCCCTCGTCTGGGTCTCTGCGCTGCTCCTTGTGCTCCTCAAGATTCATTCAAAAAGGACATTTCAAGGACGTCCCAAGTGGAAAAAACTACTCACATCGTCTCATATAGCATCCGGGAACACTCGGTGAGCTTGTTCCATTTCCTCAGATCTATTTTTCGCTTTAAAACAATCAAAAACGTTCTGAGAACTGCTAGGCCTAAAATCACACCATGTGATTACTAACTTCCAGACCACGCGTTGTAGCGGAGTGCAATACGTCAAATAAAAGCTCTCGACCTCTGATGAATGACAATATTAAAAAAATTGAAATCCGCCCACTGGTTTGGAAGTTACGAGCCTGTTCTCTAAAGTAAATAAACCCAAAGGGGCCGCCATCTTCAAACCCTGGGAACACACTCACTACACAGAGCGCGGACAACCGTAGGTCAACTTGGGCCGCCCTAAAACGAAACCAAAACCATCTCAAGAAGCATAAATCCATCCAACATGCAGTAATCTTCAAAAATTCGTATCTCTGCAACAAATACCGATTTTTTAATTCCGAAAAAAGGAAAATAGACTATATAAAAAAAGGAAGACCTCGATAAAAGAAACTCAAGAAGGAGAAGGTATTTCCCCGAGAACGACGGGAAAAGCCCTAAAAATCGATCTGAAGTTTGGGAAACGCTACACACCCCAGGCTAGCCTCGGATATCTCTACATATCAAGCAGGAAGACGTTTGCAGAGCGGTAGCGAAATGAATTCCCAAAGGCAGAGGAATCGCGGCTCTAGAACTGAGAATGAGGAATTTCCTCCCTTGGAAAAGAAAGGAAAAAAAAAGGCAACTAAGACAGCCCATAGAAGGAGATAATTCGGAGCATTCAAAGGTAGAAGATGTTCCTCAAAGTAGGGGTTCTTTGACCGAACTTGAGTCTGAGTTCCTTACTCAGGAGCAAAGGGAAAAACCTCAAAAGAAAAAACCGAAGAAAAAGAAAACAAAGACAAAAAAAGAGGTCAAACCAGCAGATTCATCTTCCGACGAGGGGGATCTCGCACAGACTAAAGCCCCTTCGCCTGCCAAAAAAGTAGAAAGAAAACTTCAGCAGCGAGAATAAAAACCAAAAGGAGGAAGGCTCACTTCAGGAGTTCTCGGAGAACGACAGCGATATTCAAGAAGAATTTAGTTTTGTGAGTAGATTAAAGGGAAAGGCTTTCGAACGGAAAGTTCGAACGGCCACGAACACTTTCCGCAACCTCGACGGGAGAATCAATGAAAATGTCAGGGACGAGGTCCGTAATGTCATTGATGATTTTGAAAAATTAATCCGGGATGCTATATATCTATGAATCGAGTATATCAGGACAGATTGGTAGACCTCATAGCCCAGCTGCACAGTAGCAAAGAAGAAAAGAAGAAGATAAGCCAACCCCCAGAAGCCAACCACCTCCGCAGAAGACCTACGTGGAAGCACTACATTCACCTCACACCCCTCCAGCAATCTCCAAGAAAGCATTGCTAGTGAAAGCCACGAATAACAACGACACAAGCAAAGCTGTGTCGTTGGGGCTGGACAAGCAAAGGGGCTGGACAATGCGGAAGTCATCAAAACAAAAAGAGGAGATATTGTGGTCATATCCTCTTCAAGAGAAGGGATTGACGCTCTAGCAAAAGCCATCAACACGCACCCAGAGACTAAGGGAATCCTGAGTGTCAAGGAAGAGGCGAAATTTCGACCACGTTTAAGTCTCAGTGGTGTAGACCCTTCGGTGGAAGAGGATGACATCCTGAGGGAAATAAACATAAGAAATCACCTCAACATCGAAGAAAAAGACTTCAGAATTGTGACTAGCTTCAAGATCAAAGAAACAAGAACATGGATCGTTGAGGTCTCCGGCCCCGTCTTCCAAACTCTTACCCACAAAAAAGAGATATACATAGGATGGCTTAGGGCAAGAATCGACGAGGCTATCTACGTAAAGAAATGCTTCAACTGCATACGCTACGGCCATGACACCAAGAGATGCGAAGAGAAAACCAGCCGCTCACCTTTAAGCCCTCTCATTTGATGATGATGATGATTTGGGTTTTTTTGGCGCAAAAGCTACTAGGGCTATAATGCGCGAAACAACAACGTAATGGGATGAACCTAGTTAAAAATTGAAATGTTCATATTAAAACAACTTGGCTAGTGGTGGCTTAAAAAAACATGAAAGGGTAAGAAAAGAGCTCAATGTAAATTCACAGTTTGTTAACATATCCAATGTTCTTTAAAAAATCATGTACTCCAGTAAAAGGAACAATAGCCTCATCACCCAGCAAAAGAGCTGGATGAACAGGTAAAGAGTAACGATGAAATTAAGTGAAATGACGTTGACGATAACTTTCATGTAATGGGCATGCAATTAGAATATGTTGGACAGAAAGAGGCTCTCTGCAGCGCACGCACTCAGGTGGGTCCTCCCCACGTAGCAAAAACCCGTGAGTCATGTATGTGTGTCCAACCCTTAACATGTACCTTAAGACATAGTGTAACCTGTTTTCAAGACTTTGTGAGCGATTTCCTGTTTGAGGCTTCACCAAGTGTAGCTTATTCTGCTGTTGTGTGCTCCAAAATTGCTGCCATTTCATGTTGATAGCATTCATCAAAGATAACCTGAGGTCTTGAAAAGGGACATCAAAGACTGTTATGTCAGCTGAAAGTGCAGCTGCAGCTGCACGATCCGCATTTTCGTTACCCAGTATGCCCACGTGGCTTGGCACCCAGCAAAGGGTTAAACGATAGCCCCTGCTAGTTATTGTATTAGCTGGACGTCGTGCTCGCTGCACAAGAAATCTTTTTGTTTTTTGGACTGAACATATTGCCTGCAAAGATGATGATGATGACGATTGAGGTTTTCTTGGCGCATAAGCAACGAAGGCCATAATGCGCCAAGACAATGATAAGGAAAGTACTAGTTAAAAGTATAGTGATTCAGCTAAGATAAAAATGTACAGTTAGAGAATCAAAGGACGTAAAGCTAAAACTACAATGCGTTTAAAACACCAACGTCTTCAAAGAAACTAAACACCCGTTCATATGGTACAGGAGCCTCATCCCCCAGCAAAAGGGATGGATGTAGAGGTGTGTGGTATGTGTAGAGCTCATGGAAATGGTGAAGTCGGTGTGTTTCATGTGATGGACATGTAATAAGCATATGGAGGACAGACTTCATCTCGTCCCATCGAGTGCAATATGGAGCCTCTTCATTGCTGAGGAGGTGACTGTGGGTCAAATGAGTGTGCCCAATTCTCAACCTAACAGAAACAACTTCATGAAGACGACTGTTAAAATATGTGTCGGTTTTACAATGGTGGGCTTAACCAGGTGAAGTTTGTTGGTGCGTAGTGTATCCCAGTGCTGCTGCCATCTGCTATTTATGGCCCTCATAAGTGTAGGCCGGAGGTCTTGGGACGGTACATCAAAAGGATTCACCTCAGATGAAAGAGCACCTGTAGCAGCTGCATCAGCGAGTTCGTTCCCGGGTATACCCACATGACTGGGTACCCAGCAGAATGTTAAAGAGAGACCCTTTTTAATTACCTTACCAGCAAGGCACTGTGCCTTCTGCACAGGGAGGTTTTTGGACATCACTATGTTGCCTATTGCTTGAAAAGAGCTCAGAGAATCTGTGTAAATGACTGACGACTTGGTGTGACTTTCTAAGATGTAGTTCATTGCAAGGATTATTCCGTATACTTCGGCATTAAAAACTGAGAGCATGTGAGGTAGACGATATGACTGTGTGAGTCCATCGGTTACCATTGCGCATGAGACTGAGGTGCGTGTTTTGGAACCGTCAGTGTAAAAAGCTCTGTGTTGCCCAAGACTTTCTTTAAAGGTACTATAAACCAGTCGAGGGCGAACCTATGCAATCAGCATGACGTGAGAGTGCTTGACTCAAAGGCTCAGCACAACAAGTAATATGTTCAGAAGTTGACTCTAAGTATTTTTAAACGGTAAATAAAAACGCAGACAAGAATGTCGGGGCGACGCCTGGTGCGAAGAAGCCCTCAATTTGTCAAGCAACCCTGTAGGCAAGGAGACCGATAAAGAGGTGACTTTCCTGTCGGGATTTGTAAATACTACCTTTTGAGAAAAATGTAACGTGTGTGAAAGAAAATAAACACAAGCCGAATCTTGCACTCAGTAGCTAAACGTCTATACCTGGGCCTGTTTCAGCACCGTGGCGCTGCTATCGTACGTCGGAACGGTCGGAGGATTTGGATTAGGATTGTTAGCATCTTCAAAGTTTTTGCGTTGTCGATTCTTTCGGTTAGGGAAGTATTTCGCCTGTTTCTCTGATTCTGCCCTCGGCGTTAGCAGAATGCCGGGAACACGGTGTTGTATCTCAAAGTGTGGAAACATCCTCAGTGAAACGCGGGCAGCTAGCGCGAGCATATCGTATCATAACGTGTCAAAATGCACGAGGCGAAAGCAAGAGTGGTCCGCGGCGCTCGGCATTGAACTGCGTCCAGGTGACCGCATTTGTTCGGAACACTTCACACCTGACAGCTATGAAGACTTCATGCCGGGAGGCGTACGACGACGTCTCAAGAGTATAGCGCTGCCCACGCAAAGCGTATCAGTCGCAGCTGCAGACGCCGGTGACACCAAGGTTTGTTTTCATGCACATCAGGGGCGTAGTGAGGTGTGTGTGTGGGGGGGGGGGGGACTTTAGTTCCCCCGGAACAGTAGCCCATTTGGGAAAGGGGAAGTAGATGGGAATCATCCCCTGCCATATAAACATCCCACAGACCCCTTCCCGAACTTTCTTTCTGGCTACGCCCCTGATAAACATGGCCCATTATGTCAGTTGCTGGTGTCACATGCTAACATTTAGGTGCATTACAGGGCACAAGTCTTCCGATTGGCATACCGTCCATGCCATGTGTGGTGCGTATTTCACTTGTTGTCTTTGTAGCGCAGCACATTGGATGTGCAATTACGTGTATCTATGTTGCTTTTAGTTTCAGAGCGCATTTGATGCAGTTGAAGATGTTGTAGTAATGTAGAAATGGACTCTGGACTCGCTCCACATATTCCTCTTGTATGTATATCAAAACTTTCCTTCCTTCATGGTTGGAATCACCCCATACAACTCTTTCTTTGTGTCAGACACAACTGCTGCAACAACCGACCACCGTCTCTGATGACCACGCATATGTTCCTGTGGAGCACTGTTATGCTCAATTGCATCAAAAAGAGATGAAGTCATCTTGTAAGCCATCAGTGACTGTTGTTATATGCTCCGCAAGGATGCAGCACAGTTTTATGTTCTATTTTGATGTTTTTCAAACACAGATGCGCAAGCAAATATTCGCAGAGAGTGTCACAGTATTGGAGTGCAGACAGATCCCGAAGACTTCATCTGTAGCAGTTGCAACAGGAATCAAGCCTCTTCGCTACCCGTGGAGAATGTCTTGCTGCCTTCACCAGTCAAGGCTTCCACTCCGAGATCTGCAAAACGCTGCAACCCCGACGACACGGAGCTGTCTTCTATCCCCGACGACCCACACGATGACACGTATTGCTCGTCAGACGACAGTAGCTTTGCAAGGTAAATGCAATAAGTCTATTGGGATGTTGTGGTGGTACAGAGCAGTGTCGCAGATTTAAATCTGGATTCAATAGGCCGTAGGAACTAGTTGTGTGAGTCCGCCCGGTTCTCGATTCCTGGTATCACATGTTTGTCGGGTGATTTGAATTGAATCATGTTTTTACACATGAATTTGGATGTGGCTTTCATCAAGCTCCTCCAGGGAAAGAGTGTGATGTCCTTCAGCGAACTCCACAGGCAGCATTTGTAAAGTGTAGATATGACTACCTGTCCAGTACAATTTGTAAAGGGATTTTACCCCCTGGATTTGGTGACAGATTGGATGAATCCGGATTTAAAACTGGATTTGATTTAGCACCGAAAAAGAAATCCGGACACTGCTACAGAGAGAACTTATAAAGTGTGACTGCAGCACATAAAATGTACATGGTTGGAGACACTTAGTATTCTTGTTTGAACTTGCAGTGATAAGGCCGAAAGTGATGATCCGCCTCTCAATCAAAAGAAATACATTGTCTTCGAGAGCTCTCTTCGGCAGCTGTTCCAGCTTCACAGCGAGTGGAAATCCCCCTGCAAAATAGTGTTCAGTGTGCGGGGAACACTTGTTATGGTGACTGCCACATGTCCATTGGGACACAGTATAAAGTGGTCAAGCCAGCCCGAAATCAACGGATTTGCTGCAGGGAATGGCCTGCTTTCTGGGGCAATCCTATTCAGTGGAGCTGGCCCGACAAAGGTTAGCCGATCTGTATTTTCTCAGTGAGGTGAATTTAATTCATTTACCAATTTGCCACAGGTTCTTCGTCTTTTGAGTTCTATAAACATTGCAGTGATGTCTTTAGTGTCCTACAACGTCTACCAGCGAGGATTTCTTCTGCCAGCCATATCAGAGGTAACTCAATGTTGCACTGTCAACAACTTCATCTAATTTCAATGGGCAAAACACATATAATCTGACTCACAAACTTCAGGCATGGAATGCTGAGGAAAGAAACGTCCTTGGTAAATGTGGCGCAGTCCACCTCCTAGGTGACGGGCGCTGTGATTCAGCAGGGCATAGTGCGCAGTACCTCACGTACACGTTCATGGATGCATTGACATCAAAGATTGTGCACTTTGTCCAAGTTCAAGTTGGGGAGATAGGGAAGTAGCCCTTCAAGAAGTTTGAGTTTGATGCGATGTGTCTTCTATCATCTAGGCTCCAGAAGTGAAAAGCAGCTCTCAGATGGAAAAGTACGGTTTCGTGCACGCGTTGGAACACCTGAAGGACTGCCATCTCTCTATATCATCTGTTATAACGGACAGGCACCCATCCATTCGAAAACACATGCGCGAAAAGGAACCTGACATAAAACATGCCTTTGACACATGGCATGTTGTGAAGGGTATGTTATCCAGATAAACTTCCAAAAGTGTTCTTAACAATAAACTGTTTCTTCCTGAAAGGGTTGCAGAAGAAACTAGAGGCAGCGTCACGCAGCGCAGGATGCAGTGACCTTAAGCCGTGGATAACCTCCATTTGTTATCACCTTTATTGGTGTAATGCAGTGTCGCAAGGAAACCCTGAACTTCGACTCGGCATATGGAACAGCTTGAAGCGCCATGTGCTGAATATACACACAGAACATGAAGGACCGTACTCTAGGTGCTTACATGGAAACATTAGGGGAACCAAATGGCTAAAAGCAGGTACGCTCTCATTACTCCCAATCCAGGTTCTTAGATGATATCCTTACAACTTATCATGTACTGGCATAATATAATATAGAACACTAATTCCTTGTTTTAAGAATGTGGTTCAGATTTGATCAAATTACTGACATTGTTATTTTGTTGAAGACTCTGTGTCATATCACAAGCTTGTCAAGATCGTTACGGACCGCGGCTACTACATGATATATCACAACTCTCCTCAGTTGGGCAAACGTCGTCCCTGGAGTCTTATCATGCAGTGTTGATAAAGTTTGCTCCAAAGTCGACAGCCTATACCCCAAAAGTAATGAAAGCGAGGTACGCACACATTTGCTTGCATTCTCTGTCCCAAAAATAATTGAAACGTCATATTCTCCAGGACACAACTGGCTGCACTGCACTTTAACGAGAATTCCTCCCGTGAGCACGCACGTACACTGTAAAGTTTTTCACACCTTTAAAGGTGTGCGCTATGAACATTCAACCTGGTTGCGTAACATTCCATCTCCAGGATGATATTTTACAAAATTTGGAAAGCATTACTAAAGATCAAGTGTCAGTGCAAATATTGCTTTCATTATGTCTTGGATATCGTAGGTACGAGCTAATGCATATATGCATCGCTATCGATAATCGAGCACGCGCAAGTGTCTACAATACTGTTGAACAATGTTGAGATGTTGCAAGACTGAATTTTTGGAGGACAGACAACACTCGAGTAAAGAAAATTTGTGCGAAACCGTGCTCCATTATGGTGTTACGAAAATTACACCTAAAAAGGCGTGCGCCATGCACGTTATTACACCTTTAAAGGTGTGAAAAGATTTAGAGTGTAGCCCTGATGGACAGTTCATGTTCCGAAGGAAGTTACAGAAGAGTAAGAAGGGAGCAGAAGTTGAGACACCGGTGAAGACTAAGGCCACATACAGTATGCATACTTCCCTAAGTTCATACTTGTGGCAATATGTTTCCGTGTAAGTTAATGCAGTACTGCCACACTTACAGGATACGTTGAAAGCCTGCTGGAAGATGCAGTGACTGTGTGCAAGTCAAAAAGCTTCAGGAGTGTTCTGCAAGAAAGGTTGTCACCTGACCCATCACCAATGACTGCAGCATACTCCAGGGAGTCCAAAGACATCTTGGTATCACGGCGGATGCTCAGATTTGCTTAGGGGAGACCAGGGCTAGTGAAAACGTGGTCACCCAGGGTAGAGAATGCAAACGCGCTTCTACTTTCATGCCAACTTTTCTTTGTTTCCAAACTCTTCTATTGCGAAGCAGTTACCGTTATTATTACTTTTACTTTTGTTCAGTTCTGGTTCAGGATCAAGCCCGTCTTGTACATTTCGGTTCAGGTTTGGGTTCAGTTTTGGCAAACGTAACGGTCCAGGTACGGTTTTTGGTTTGACGCCCTGCTCTAAAGTCCTTTTCGCAAGATCACACACACTGACATTTTTCTTTTTCCTTGGATGGCCCAAGTGGAATACGTACGTAACATGCCGCAGTCTATTTGCTGTAGTTTATTTATTAGTATCTATTTAGAACTTTTTTTCTGCATTTGTGACGGTTATTTCTATGTTACCATTTACGCTACCATTGTCTCATTATCTGTGGTGTTGTGTGCATTTATTTATTTATTATTTTATACATATCCTTGGATGCAGCTCGATGATTTCACTGTGTAATCCATTGCTGCCATTTCATTTTACTGTATAATTAGGTGTCATTATTCGTCGTGCCCACCCATTCTGACCACTCTAGACCTGCAGTACTTCCAAATAAATGTTTATTCTCAAAAATGAGAAGAAAAAAAAAAGCTCCCTATCATAGTGGTCTATTTTGTAAAAACTGTCTGATGACGCTGTTCACAAAATGGGCTGCTGCTCCACGTTTGCTTTCAAGACATGAAAGCCGTACTAAGCAATAAACAAGTGTTGTTTGAACGAAAAGAAACCTTGCTTTGTACACAGAGCCTGATGATACATCTCAGCTGATTTTGTGTGCTCTGGTTGCTGCTTCGGACACAGAGGAATAACAATTTGCCCCCTGACGTGACTTGTCTGCAAAGGCTGTCGGAGGTACAGGTACATTTACATCTGAACTGATAGCTACCAATATTCACACAAAAACATAAATGCAAACATTCTGCATTCATGCACGTTTATTTGTTGACACATTTATATTCACACACATCTGCTTGCATGTGCGCATATACAGTCGTCAAAAAAAAAAAAATGTGCACAGAGGTGCTCCACAAACAGAAGAATAAACAGAAACCTAAGGCTGTGTTTGTGGCAATTGAGTCACAAAAACTCAGGTTTACATATACTGCTCTATTTGTGAAATGGTCTGGTCCACTTTTCTTGGGGCACCCTATATACGCAGATGCTTCCATTTATAAAAAAGAAAATAAATTACAAATCTGGGTACAAAAACCCTCGTTAGCTTTCAGAGGGAAATTCTGCCCGAATCTTGGTCACAACACAAGAGGGGAGAACTTTCCGATTGTCCTTTCCCAGTGGTCCCCAGACCCAGCTTGTGAATTGCCGGTACGCTATGTACTGATATTTACTGCAAGAGAAATAAATCAATCAGTTCAGAGAGCCTGACACTACCTCCCGTACCTGTGTACGTTGTCTTCGTAGTCGTTTTCAAGATCATTCCCCAGATAGGCGTAAGCGACTTGCAGCACTGCCAGGTTGAGACACAACGTCTCGGAATCCCGATGTCCCGTTATACAGCCTTCCGGTTCTTTTTCGCCAATTTCCGCGATGCCCCGGCAACACAGACATTCAAGCAGCGTCGGCATCTCTCTGCAGTTTCCGCAAGTGCACCTGTGTAGCGTTGCCAAAGAACACAAATTTACTCCTTGCTTTGCACAAGTCAAAACAGTATGGTAACACATGTTGAAAACTCACCAGTTTCGGTTGTTGCGTGGTTAGTTGTCGTGAGGTGTGGGTGTCGGTGGCAGCGAATCGTCGCTGTCCAGGTCGGAATCCCCATCAATCGCGAACGGCATATGCTCATACGCGACGAAGTTCAGACGCTTGCTAACTTCCAGAATTTGCTTCTCCAAGGGACTGAGGTCTGGGAAGTTACACATGGCGCACATGGTTACAACCTGTCAAATCTAGTTTTGGTTTTGACATAGTACTTCCGTGGCGCCCGAGGTGCCGCTGTGTTCGGCCCAGAGTCGTGCGCATGAGGCATTTTCGCCGCCGTACATGGCGGAGTGGACGTTTCATCCGTCTGCTTCGCCACAGTGTTGCCAGTAGATTTTAATTTTGATTTTTTCGGCATCTATAACGTCTATGTGAGAAAATTTTGCGGCATTTTACTCCAGAGGACGTACACAATTCAGGGCACACAAAATATAAGGTTGCACCTCGACTGCTTTATAGTACCTTTAAGGGATTCAAACTCCTGCTGGAGCACAACAGGTGGTGTGTTCTGTTTCTTAAACATAGTCAGGGAGCTATTGAAACATGGAGGTGATTGCCACGGCGGGACCCGAGGACTAGCCTCTACTATGGTGAAATCATTATGTGGGAAACTGTAATCCTCACATCCCTGAAGAAGACGCATGCTAAATGGGGGAACAATGCTGGGCTTATTAAGAAACAGCTGCTTGAAGCGCGTGCCTCCAACGCAGGTAATAACCTCTTAGCCTCAAAGAGTACGAAACAGATAAGTAAAATCTCCTTCTTTCGAGTGACCATTCGTTGCTCTCAACATAGAGGCTTTCCACTGGCGACGTACGGAAAGCACCAGTTATCAAACGCAGTCCCTGATGATGTACTGGGTCTAAAATCTTCAGGACAGATTTCCTTGCACACCCAAAAACAACACATCCATAGTCCATTCTAGACAGCACTGTGGACACTTAGACCCTGTGCAGGGTGTTACGATCTGATCCCCAAGATTTGTGGGACAGCACCTTCAATCATAGATTGAGAAGTTACCCGTCAAAAAGAACTCGTTACAAGATAAGTTATCGAGAGAAAAATGTAACTAAGTTAATAACGAAGTTCTTCAGCCTGAAATGTAACTCGCAGTTACCGAGTTACTTGAAAAAAGAACGAGTTACTTCCAAGTTACTTCGGACACAAATATAGCATTACGCAGGTACAGCGTGCGGAGCAGTTGAGTTAGACCTTGAGTTGCCTGCGGAAGAGTGCAACACGCTGAGATCGTTTTCGTTTATGTCCAACAATATACCTCTCCCTGTTTGTAAACAAATGACGCCATAGTGTTCGACAGTGCCACAAATTTGGTAGAATATAACTACGCTCGAAGCTAGAGGTGAACCAGGTCGCGCCTGAAAGCCACGGTCTTGAGGGGATGACGATATGGTCCCTTAAAGGAACGCGGCCCTTGGTCCTGCTTTTCTTTCAATGGAAGGCAGCGAATAAGTGCCCGTTCGTGGAACCCAGCCCTTTCCTTCGGATTTGTTTCGGTTTCAGTATGTCTATGATGACGTTTCTCTGGTAGAGTTCTATTCGAAAGCTTTGCATCTTACTCCCTGTGGGCGCACAATTCTTTAGCTTCATTTCAATGGCAGCGGTTCTGACTTCTTGAATAAAATACTGTCGGAATAACTGGGAACCACGAGGCCGCCGCTGCCGCTGCACACCAACAACGGCCTTCTATGCCCATTATACTCTCGAGAGGAGACAGAAGATCCCTACTCAGGCATTTGTCCGATTCCTGGTCTACCTTACAGTGGCAACACGACATTCCAACTAGGTCCTCTTTGGGAAGTGTAGACCCGACGCTGTCATACCGGCTGCCTGGAAAGCTTCCTCGTCTTCTGAAGTCGCTCATCCACAGGCTACGTCTGAATGTGGCCTTCACTCCGTCCTACCGATACCAGCTAGGCTATGAGGCTAGCCCTATGCGCAACGAGTGTGGTGTACTTGCCAACGTTGAGCACATACTCCTCCGCTGCCGGACCTATATCAACGAGAGGCGTACACTGCAGTCACAGCTTGCCACCCTTGGCTGCCGCCCCTTCAACTTGTAGACCATCCTCGGCCCTTGGGACACCGCGGCCGACAACAGGGCGGCCTTACGTCATGTGGTTGACTTCTTTGAGGCGACAGGCCTAAAGGACTCATTATGACCCCAGCAGCGCCCTCGGACATTCCCACCATCACGATCACGTTCAGCATCGCCATCGCCACTTCGATCATTCCCGTCATCTCTCATCGTCATTACTCATCATTGTCACCACTCATATTAGACCCCTAGCTATGGGGTAGCGTTCCACTCCTAGAGTGGAAAACCTCCCCACTTCATCATCACACTATATAAGTTGTTGTTGTTGTCATTGATTGAATATCACGTTTTATGTTAAGGAACGTCCAACGCGAAAACCACACTGTAGTTCAGAAAGGCATTCATTTTCCTCTAGGAAATGGACGAGTCGAGCATTGACAATACGCTCAAACGTTTTGCCAATGCAGCTCGTGAGAGCGATTGGTCGATAACTGGCCGGGCTTGAAGGTTCCTTTCCGGGTTTTAACAGAGGAATTACAGTTGAAATTTTCCACGCTGAGGGTAATGCACACTGGGTCCAAACTTGGTTAAAAAATTTGAGTAAAACTTCTTGAGATGCATCAGACAGATGACTCAACATAGAATACATCACCCTGTCTGGGCCTGGTGAAGTTGCCTTTGTACACTTTAAGGAACGATGAAGCTCTATTTTTGTGAAAGGTTGATTATATATAAGATTGTCTCCAGAATGCATTGGAATTTTCCTCTTCTCTGCACTGCTCTTTAACTTAAGGAACTCACTGGTGTAGTTGCAGGAAGAGGAAACGCTTTCAAAATGCTCACCGAGAACGTTGGCCTGTTCCTGTAGGCTTTCACATGGCTGACCATTCACTAATAAAAGAGGGGTAGCGCGGCTCATGTGTACACCTCTGATCTTATGAAGGCCATCTCAAATAAGTTTAGAAGGAGAATTGGAAGACAGGGATGATACGAAGCTCTGCCAAGAGGACCGCTTGGCTTGCTTGCGCGTCCACCTTGCTTTGGCTCTCGCCTTTTTAAAAGAGAACAAGGTTTTCACTGGTGGGGTATCTTGGAAGTCTACACCACGCACGATTTTGAGATTTTCGTGTTTCTTCACACTCCTTGTTCCACCAGGGTTTTGGTCGCTTAGGCAAGCGACCAGAAGTTTCAGGAATGCATTGTGTTGCTGCGTCAAGGATGACATTAGTTATGACATCGTTTGCTTCGTCAGTTGTCGTCCTATCAACAGAGATTAAAGACAGGTCGCATTTCTCAGAAAAAGTCTTCCAGTCGGCTTGTTCCACTTTCCATCTAGGGGGACACGTCAAGATACCTACTTGAGGCAGATACTCCACTGGAAAATACCACTGGAAAATGATCACTTCCCATTGGATTTTCTTTTACTGACCACTCTAAAACTCCAAAAAGAGATGGACTACATAAAGACATATCTAATACCGAGAAAGATTGTGTAGCGGAATGTGCGTACGTAGGTGACACTGTATTCAAAAGACAGATTGAAGATGATAGAAAGACCTTCTCTATCATCTTTCCCCGACAGTCGGTACTTGTGCTACCCCAGAGTTGGTTGGAAGAAAACGAAGCGCAGCACTTGGTTATGCCGACTAAATAACACTTGTTTCATTTAGGGGGTTGCACCCTTCGCGGGGATGGCTTCTGTGGTTCACCTGTCTTTACTCCTCTTCCTCTGTCTTTTTCTCGTTTTTCTCTTGAATGCATTTCAGGGAGGCTTGATGATGACTTTTGCGACATTCTGTCGTCATCATCAACCTCCATGCTTTGAGTGCTTTTTTGGGTGGGGGTTGCCACGCCTCCGTCCCAAATCGACTGCAGACCATCGGCTTTAGAAAGAGCCGTGGCTGCTTCTTTTGGCCAGTTAGACGGCTGACCTCCGTCGCAATTGGAGACACCTAGGTGTCCCCAGCTTCCTGTTGGGGAGTGTGGGGTGGAGGCTCAATAACCTGCGAGCAGGTATGAGTCTCCACGGATTTCCTCTGTGGTGCCACTCCCCTGCGCACCACTTCGGAGAAACTGCCTTTCTTTTGAAATTCGTGTTGCGTTCTAGCCGCTTTATAGGAAATATTGTGCTCTGTTTTGACTCTGATTACTTCTTTTTCATCTTTCCAGCGCGAGCATGATCTTGAGTATACTGGATGGTTACCCTGGCAGTTAGCACAACGGTATTCATTGCTGCAAGACTCTACTGTGTGGTCTTTGCCAGCGCACTTTGGGCATGTCAGATGTCCGCGACATGCAAGTGAGCTGTGCCCAAAACGCTGGCATTTGAAACAACGCCTCGGATTTGTCGCGTAGGGTCTGACATTACAACTCAGGTAACCTGCCTTTATGTTTGTGGGTATCGTGTGCAGTTTGAAGGACAGGATAATGTGTTTGGTGGCAATTTCCTTGCCGTCCCTTCTGATCATGATTCGTTTTGCGCATATTACGCCTTGCTCACTCAAATACTCTTGAATCTCAGCCTCTGTACATTCGCTGTCAGCTCGCTGTACATTCGCTGTCAGCTCGTCCTCCGAGATCACGCCCTTCGTCATGTTCAAGGTACGATGTGTGGTAACAGCTACAGCAACATCCCCAATGTTTTTCAATGTTTGCAATGCAGTGCTTTGTCGTTGGTTCTGAACTTCAACCTGGATGTCCCCAGTGTTCAATTTCTTTGCCTTATATGATTTCCCTATGACTTTTTCCAGCTCCTTTGGCACGGCAAAAGGGGATATTTTTGTCAGTGATTTTCCGCCTTCATTTGACTGAATGACAAGAAACTTGGGGAACCAGGGACCTAGGGTATGGTCAAGAAAATTCTGCGTAAGCCTTTCGGTGCGGCTCCTTTTCAGGTGACGATCAGTTTTTTTTTAGTTTTCGTTATACTTATATTTTGGTTTTGCATTCAGTGCAGTAGGTGTGTCGGCCACCACCGACCCCAACCAAGGGAACGTGCTCTGCACACTAACACATCCTTCTGCACTATACCCAAGTGCAGCATCAACGGAGATTGAAAGAACTGCTCAAGGTTGACCCTTGCCGCCAAAGAAGGTGCGTAAGGAAAATACAGGAAGGAAGAGGAGATGAAGGGAGAAAGTAAGGAAAATGGGAGATGGCGACTAGCAGAATAGTCCTGGCCGAGCCTTCCAGGACCACCCGTCTATGGGAAGCAGGGGCCAAAGCAGTGTGTTGTTTTCCCGGAGGGGCCCCGAAGGGTCAAAACCAACCTCCGAGTCCACTCAACTGCCAGGATCCCCCTTTCCCCAGACACGGGAAAGCCACGCACAGCTATACGTGGGGGTCTCCCTCCTGCGGCGACCCAACCGTGAGTGCAGGAGGGGGCTACTGCGGCTGCTGCCGGGCGATGGGGGCGCCAATTTCCCGACGCCGGGAGAAACAAATGAAACCGCTGCGATATTTGAAGAGCGTTCTAACCGAACACTCTCGAACGAAGGGAGCACTATAGTTCCTTCCGCGTCCAACAGACGGCGCCAGTTTCTCCGCAAGTGGTGGATTTTCGTATAATTTGCATAAAACCGTCAGCAGACTGCTAACCCTAATAACAGACCATGTGACTGCTAACTTTTGATCTACTGCACCTAGATCGCTGATCTAGGTGTCTATCGATAGATCTTTCATTCCGGTTCATGAATATATAAAAAAATCTGAAAACTGCTTTGAGAAGCGACTGCTAGTTTTTAAGAAAAGTCCATAAAACCACGCTCGATACGAGCGCTGGGCGCCGCCATTTTTGTAAGATCGCTATTTGGGCTAGAGGAATGGCGCCGCCGTCGAACGACGATGGGCCCCCTGACGAGCTGTGGGGAAAAGAAAGTAACCGAGAGGAAGGCAAAACGCCGAAAAATCAACAGGAAAGCCAGAAAATCGACTCGAAAGCCGTGGACCCCCTGAGGATGAATATCCACCATGCTCTGCTGCCTCCCAGGCTACTGAGACTCCTGATTATGTAAACATTATATAACATCATATAATATACATCATCAACATTATATAATCTATTATATTTTATATAAAAATCTTTCAACTATAGTACAAGTACTTTCTAGGCCTTGTATAACTTTCACTCATCCACATTCATAACCATGTAACTTTTCAACGCTTGTACCTGCATTAAAATGACTACAATAAATCCGCATTTGCCCTGCCTCGTCCCCTTCGCTGTGGTTTTGCTTCCCTCCCTCCCTACCTTCCTTCACGACTTACTCCTCTTTCAAAATTCCTTTACATTATTTTACTTCTTCTCACCCCTAGTCCTGCAATACCTTGTGTGGCACGGGAATAGGGCTGATTGACTTTCCTACACTATCCTATTATTATTTTTATCCTTCTCCCATCCAGGGAACCCCGCATCCTAGCACTCTATTATATTTGTCATTCAATACTCTTTATGAAAGTAACCAAAGGAAAGACATTATGCCGTAAAACGAAGGTTACTATTTCCGGCGATAGCTCGAAAACTATTTGACCTAGAGTTCTGGGGGGGGGGGGTCCAAGGAAAATACTGGACGAGTACTAAAGATTGATACCAGCGTTAGGTCAATCAGACCCCGGGTTCGGGAACTACCTCCCAAATTCAAGAACTGAGCCACAACCACATGGTCTGAAAAATCGCGCAAAAAGGGGAAAGTGATATATCGTTAGAAGCGTCTCGTCGAGCTCTTTCCAACAGTGCAAGTGTCACCAAAATTCGGGCACCTGGGGCGAGGTTCTAGGCCTAAATAATATGTGTACCTAGTCCGATCCATGGGGCCGCCATGTTTGTTTATTAGTGCCGCCGCCGACTCAGGGCTCTTAGCCGCCGCCGGAGTCGTGTAAAGTCATTTCTTGGTAGATCTCATCGCCGCCACCTATAGAAAGTGAAGCCATTCCTGACAATGAGAAATAATAGGTAACTTGGCTCGTACTTACCCGATTTGAATTCTGTAAAAGGCCGGTTAAGGGGGTGGCGGCAATCGCGGATGGGGCCCGCAGAACCAACCCGAACTCCTCTCTGACTCCATGCCTCTCCCGCCTCTCTTCTCTCGTTTACCCTATCCTCCTCTCTTTCGACCAGCGCAGCGCAACGTGACTTCTGCACCACGTGACCCTCCCCTTTTGAATTTGCAAGTGTGTCCACGCGGTTTTCGCGCTAAGAGCCACCTCGTTCGCGTTAGAAAAAGTCCGCGTGATTTCAAATGTTTGTGAGGAATTCCTTCATGGTACAGGTGTTGTTGTAACTTCGTACTGAAGCTCTTACTTCTAGCTATTGTTTTTGCAATCTGTGCAACATTGTACTACTGCACGCACGTGAAAGCGTTTCAGGCCAGTCGCCGGCGGTTTAATCTGTTGAATCTGTCGGTTGTGGAACGTCGAAGTTCGCGGTTTTCTTGGATGTTAGTTCCAAACCACAAGCTATCCTCGGGTCCGTTTACAGGATTTCAGCCATTTTTCAGGTTTGTAGACGATGTATCATGCTTTTGTGAATAACAGGCATTCCCGTTCTTTTTTTCTTTTTTTTTGCTTTTACCTCTTCTTGCAGGCATTGTGAGCGCTGATACTGAGATCGCAAGATGCATTGTTACTGTGTTGCAATGTTGCAATGCGGTGTGACTGTTACTAACCGCTCTCTGTGCAAACGGTATTGTACATATTTTCATGACTCCTTCGCACTGACATGCAGTTGTAGCAATGTATTTTGAAATGGTCTTTCTTGCAGGTTAAGTCCGTACGAAGCGGCAGGTAATGGATGGAGTCGTCGCGAGCTGGTAATGGAACTCGTTCTCTTCGACGTTGGACCAAAAAGGCAAACTTGACGGGAAATCACGAGTCCCCCAGTCTACGAAAAGACAGAAGAACACCATCGTCGCCTAGATGACTGCCGCGGCGACTGAACATTGAAGTAAAATGTTTAGTCGTCGTTGTTTTTGGTTGGACATTGCGGATACGTGCCCCATGAGTTTAAGCTTTGTTGATTACGGCGTTTGTGTTGATGATCAACGGTACACTTTCAAAGACACGTAAGTGCTGAATCAAGTTTGTGTTGTGATTGGTTACTGTTTCGTGTGGTTTCTTGCAAGCGATCCCCATCTCGATGATGAATGCTCACGCTTCTGAAAACCATGTAAATAACAGTTGTGTGATTTGAGGCTGTTTTGATACTCCTACTAATTTGAGGACAGCGCCAGACAAACGAATGAATTTGGACCTCGCTGTGCCAACGTCACAGCGCATTTAGGTAGCAAATTGCAGAGTGGTGTTTACATCAGGGCCATTTTACGCCGAATGGTCCAAAGGTCCTACGCCCCCAGTTCTTTATAAAGAAAACAAATGGTGCATCTTCGCAATTGCGGTTGACGGAACAACGACAACGCTTCACAGCCCCACCCTATAGTGGCTACTTATAACGTGGAGGGATTGCAATACAGTGGCAGTACTATTTCGAATGTCCAAGACTAATGTGTCCCTCCCTATCCCCGGTCGCGCTGCAGCAGTTTCCCGAATTTTCAGTTCCTCAGGCTGGAAGGTATGCGAACATGACGGTCGGATCATTTGGCGAATGAATGCCCATAAGGATTGCCTGGTGTCGTTTTTTCATAGAGTTAATTTACATTCCACAGCTGAACATAACAATGTTCAACTGACAAATATTGGACTGTGGTGTTATGAGTGGTGTTACTATCTAGTCCATTTCTTTCTGTATGTCACTTGTATGTATGTTGCTAGAGGTTTTTTGTCGCAAGGGCTACTTAGGCCAAAGAGCGCCAAGTCACTGACTTTTTACATGAAACAAAAAAGCAGCAATGTAGTTCATGAAGTCGTCACTGATTCTTCTTAGTCCCAAAGAAAAGCTTCACCATTGATAGTGACGGAGTAGGCACAGTCGCTGACGTTTTGCCACTTCCCACAATTTACAGCCACCGTGGCTATTGGGCTCTGAAAAAAGTGGTGCAGGAACAAGCTATTAAGTGTGTACAAAAATGTGTACAATCAGTACAAAAAGCAGGGTATGTAACGCTAAGCGCCAAGATTTATTTGCGGTATGATTATGTACACAACACACGATATGTACTGAATTTAAAAGCACACATTCAATTTTTTCATTAACAACTATAAAGGAGCACAGTGTCGTTTTCACAGCAGTTTTGTGCCCAGTCGTTTTACGATCTTACGTCAACGCCCGAACACATAACACGGCTCTAAGTAACTATGAGTCTATTTATTGTATTATCACTTGTCTGCCATTTTTCACATTATACGCGATGATACACAATCAGGAAGACACCAACTCCGCGTTACTTTCCCAGAGTCTGGAAGCTCTTAGCCATCAAGGTGCTGTGTGTCCTCAATCCTTCGCTCTTGAGCCCTAATTCCCCGTACGCATTCTAAAGCTCTTTGTGCCAACTGGCTGCTGTGCCTATTCATGTGATATTCATTGGTTTCCTCCACGTACAACTCCGACTCGCCTGTATGTCTGTCTGACCTTGTCCAGCCACCTCCTATTGATTGCGTTTTGTTTTTATTCCTATTGATTCCTATTGGTTGCGTTTTTGTTGATATTTGTATTGCGTTTGTAGTTCTCTTCACCCTTACCCTTTTCTCTTGTACCATGTGACTTGGTTTTTGATATATGCTTCATCACTTGTAACAGGTCCTCAAACCTGAAGAAGTGCAGCCTACTGCACGAAAGTCTTGTTTTTATGTATATAGTAAACAGTTGATGCTCTTAACCGTCTTTGTTATTTTTGATTCTGCATCGCCGGAAACTTGTACATTGTTTTTTCTTCACGTTCTACGACAAATAAGGTTATGTTACATAACCTTTTAACAACCATAAACAATCTCTGAGGTACAAAGTGACAGTGTACAAGCAGTAACAAATCTACACACGTGACTTCATTGTGATTACCGATCTCCTTCGATATCAATACGTGCGCTACGGCACACGATTCCACATCAGAAATCGATGTGATTAGTACACGATTTCTGTCGTTACATCTTAACAACCTGCACACTATTCACTATCCACACCACACATCCACACTCAAGTCTTCGCATAAAATTCCAATTCACTTCAAGCAAGCGGATATCAAAATGCCGTACCTTCAAACATGGCGGCGGTGGTTTCCGCATTACGGTTCACTCACTGTCACACTTTACTCTGATTCCACGATTTGATATTTCCACGTCATATTACTCATGTGCAACACCCTGCAAATGATAAGAACGCGTTCGTTGTAACAGCACGTCTGGGTATTCACAGCCGTAACTCACCTGAGCAGCAAGCAAGAACACGAACGACGTCCAACTTTCCCTACGCCGATGCGCCTGTCGACGCTACCACATCCGGGATTTTTCTCACTCGAAGAGTTTCGGTTTGCATTTCGCGCCGTGTATGAAGGCTAAAATCGAAACGTTGCTTGTCGTCAGATTACACAGACGTCTAGCTCCAATGAATACTCACCTTTGATCAGCACTTCAGTAGCATCGAAACCGACGTGCCGCCATGTTGCATCGCAACTTCTCGAACCCTCTAACATGCAGATGCACCCTTTTCGCTCTGGTTCGTTTGAGAACCTCCTTGACTGGCGTGATAGCACCCCTTTTAGGTTACAATTGCTATTGAAGCTGCTCGGCACCTTTTTTGCTGTGGAAAAGGTGCATCGTAGTTTTCGAGGAGGAAAAAGGTTTAAAATCTTCGCTCGGAACCTTTTTTCTGAGAGCGTGGAGGCTCAATAACCTGCGAGCGGGTCTGAGTCTCCACGGATTTCCTCTGTGGTGCCACTCCCCTGCGCACCACTTCGGAGAAACTGCCTTTCTTTTCAAATTCGTGTTGCGTTCTAGCAGCTCTGTAGGAAATATTCTGTTCTGTTTTGATTTTGATCGCTTCATTTTCATCTTTCCAGCGTGGGCATGATCTTGAGTATCCTGAATGGCTACCATGACAGTTAGCACACGGTATTCATTGCTGCAAGACTCTCCTGTGTGGTCCTTGCCAGCGCACTTTGGGCATGTCAGATGTCCGCGACATCCAAGTGAGCTGTGCCCAAAACGCTGGCATTTTAAACAACGTCTCGGATTTGGCACATAGGGTCTAACATTGCAGCCCAGGTAACCAGCCTTTATGTTGGTGAGTATCGTGTGTAGGTTGATGATGATGATGATGATTGAATTTTAATGGCTCGAAAGCAACAAAGCCCATAAGGGCCAAAACTGTTGGAATGAATGTAACAGGGTTAAGACAAGTCGATTAGGTTAAATATAAACCATTTAAAAGGTGGCATAAAACATGAGCGTATAAATTAAGAAACAGACAATCTTAGTGCATTTAACTGCTTTTAAAAGCCCAATGTCCCTAAGAAAGCTAAGAGTTCTTGAAAGGGGAATAAGAGTTTCGTCACCCAGCAAAAGGGCCGGATGTAGTGGTGTGTGATCTCGATAAAATTCATGAAAAGTGTGTAGTTTGAAGGACAGAATAATGTGTTTGGTGGCAATTTCCTTGCCGCCCTTCTGATCACGATATGTTTTGCGCATACTACACCCTTGTCGTTGAAACCCTCCTGAATCTCATGTTCTGTGCTTTCGGGAAGCTCGTCCTCAGAGATCACGCCCTTCGTTATATTCAATGTTCGATGTATTGTAACATGTACAGATATGGGTCCAATGACCTTTAATGTTTGCAATGCAATGCTTTGTTGCTGACTTCGAACTTCAACCTGGACGTCCCCAGTGTTGTTGTTGTTTTTTTTTCTTTTATATGATTTGCCGATGACTTTTTCTAGCTCCTTCGCCACCGCAAAAGGAGAAATTTTCGTCAGTGGTTTTCCGTCTTCATTCGATTAAATGACCGAAACTTGGGGAACCAAGGATCTGCGGTAAGATCAAGGAAGCTCTGTGCAAGCCTTTCGGTGCGGCGCCTTTGAGTGTTTTCGGAGTTTTGCTTACCCATACGAAGAAAAACCGGTATTCAGCGCAGTAGGTCTGTCGCCCACCATCGAGCCCAGCCAAAGGGAACGCGCCCTGCACTCTAAGATGTACCTCTGCACTATACCCTAGCGCAGGTTTCAAGAGAGTGAAAAGACTTGAAAAGACAATAAGGTTTGCCCTCGCCACCGAAGAAGGGGAAAAAGGAAAGATTAGAAAGAAGGAGACAAAAGAAGAAAGTAATGAGCGTGGGAGATGCCGACTAAGCTGAATAATCCCGCCTACGCCTCCCAGGACCACCCATCTATAAGAAGCAGGGGCCAAAGTGGTCTGTTGCTTTCCCAGAGGGGCCCCGAAGGGTTCAAAACAACCTCTGGGTCCACTCAACCACCAGGAGCCCCCTTTCCCCAGACACGGGACAGTCACGCACAGCTATATATGGGGGGAGAAGACTATTGCGGCAGAACTGCGGGGCGATGGAGGCGCCGTTTCCCGACGCCGGGTGAAGCAGATACTTCAATACCACTGGAAAGTGATCACTTCCCAAGGGATTCTCTTTTACTGACCACCCCTAAATCCCCGAAAAGGGATGGCTTACACAGGGAGAGATCTAATACTGAGAAGGACTACGAAGCGGAATGTACATACATAGGTGCCCCTGTATTTAAAAACAGACGGATGATGATACCAAAAAGTTTTCTACCCTCTTTCCCCGATAGTCGGTCCTCGCACTACCCCAGTGTGGACTGTTCGAGTTTCCATTTGGGAGTATGAGTATTCAGGGTACTGATGACACGGTTATATGTTAACAACACTGGCAAGTGGTCACTCCCTCTTGCGTTTTCCTCTAACTCTCCATTTCATATCTTGCAGCAGTTATGGTCTAATGGACTAATATATATAATGCTGAGAAGGATTGAGTAGGTGAATGTCGTGTACGTGGGTCTTCCGGTATCACAGAGACATATAGACGATGTCAAGAGAAGTCTCTCTATAATTTTCCTCTTGTGTCTCTCCTTGCACTGCCTTAAAGCGGGTGATGGGCATTAAACTCACCTGCAAGAATAAAAGGATTTGGAAGCTGGCCACACAAATGTTCTATGTCTTTTTGTGTGTAGATTTCTGATGGTGGGAAGTAAACTGAGCAGATGGTGACGATTTTGTCAAAACACATCTGCACGGCCACAGCCTCCAACTTTCTAGTCAGGTGAATTTCTTTTGTTCATCATTTAGTTATTTGTTGTTTCATCTGCCCCCAGATGAACCGGATGTATTTGATCGGTCTTTTCGAAAAATATTATGCCTGCGCAGTGAACCTGGTGTACCTGTGTTTAAATATGTTTCTTGAAGGCAGAACATGATGCAGGTATTTGGAAAGAAGATCGTTTACATCACCAATGTTGGAAACTACCCCACGGCAGTTCCACTGGAGGATCTTTCCGCCCACAATTCAGCACCAAGGAGAAAGGTGTGTACAGCAAACGTTTGGCGACCAGGAAAATTATACAGGAAGGGAGTTGCCTCAGGACAGAAGCCGCCGATATTTCGAACAGAGACTGTTCTTTATACATTATTATTAAATTAAATTAAATTATACAGTTATATATACTTGTTTGGGCCGCTCAAAGAAACGCCTATTTTTTCTTTGGGCCTGTTATTAGCTGCTTCCGAACTTTTTTTCCGAACAGCAGCCAATTCTTTGGGCGATATATTAGGGAGGGAAATATTGCTGACCCAAAGGTTGTTGTGTCTTGGTGCTCCCACTCGTGACCGAGCATTGCGAGCTCATGTCGTCATCACAATCCATGGGGCTATGCTCCAAGGTTAGTGATGACGAAGGTGGCGTCTCTGAAGGGGACGCCACTGAGGAGATTTGAGAGAGTGCAGCTGCTGCCGCAGGGCACGGAAGTGGTGTTGGTGACAGTGACACCATAGGAGATTGGGACGTTGGAGGTGTATCTTTCCCTCCTTGGTTTTCACCTGTGCTTGACTCTGATTACTATGGGCTCTGTCTGTGTATACTGTGTGACAAGTTTTCTTTTTTGTTTCAATGCTTCAATGCTTTTGTTTCACTAAGGGCTTTCCAAAAAACACTGAAGATACCATTTTTTTCTGGCCTCTGGATTGCTTACCTTTAGCGTCATTTTGACGTGTAAGACCTCTTTTTCATATTTCCATTTCGCATATGATCTGGAGTAAGATGGATGGCTGGACGAGCAATTTACACAGCGGTCTAGTCCTTTACACTCCTTAGTCTCATGGCTCGTCTCGCCACACAGTGCGCCACAAGCAGAGCCACGACACATCTGCAGCATGTCCAAACCAGTTGCACCGAAAACAGCGCAATGGGTTTGCTGCATAGGGTCGGACATCTGCTGACAGGTAGCCTACTTTTAGCTTTCATGGAAGTGTCAGTCTGTCAAAAGTCAGCAGTATGTTGCGTGCAGTGGTGCACCCCCATTTTTACGTATTTTGATTTTACGAACATCTATGACGTCTTGTTCCTTAAGTTCCATCAAGATCTCTTCAGATGGTACATCAATCACCCCGGACACTGAAATAACGCCCCTGCAGGTGTTCAATGTTTTAGGCAAGGAAGCTGAAATGCTTTTACCCATCATCTTGTGAGTCTCGAGGATACGTTCACAGTCCTTTTCGTGTGTACATTTTATAAGCAGGTTTCCAAATCTTATGCGTTTTATTTCTACAGTATTTTTAGACAGAGACGCCACCGCTTTTTTAATGAAAAACGGTGACATCTTCCCCAGTGGTATGCTTTTGTCTTTTTCAGCATCACAACATGCCAGAACAATGTACAGAGCATTGGACTGTATAGATGCAGTTTGTAATATTTCGGTCCGGGGGCGCATTGCCCCAAACTCAGAATTAAAGAATGATTTTCCCATACACATGTCGTGACGACGATGCCGACGCAACGCGGCCAGCCTCATCAACATCACAACCGCGCGCCACGCTCGGCAATCAGTTCCGTTGAGCGCACAGTCCAGACCAGCCGGTCGCGCTGATCCCGAAATAAAACCCGTCTTCTCCTACGTCGGCCAGGCCTCATTCTTCTCCCTCAATTGGTGACCCGGATTTCGAACATCTCGCACAGCCGCTACCACCTCGTCATGAAAAACACCAGTTCAGGTGACTCTTCTGCATCTCGTCTCAGCGCAGTTTCCATGAAGCTTCCCCCATACTGGCCCGCTGACCCTGCTCTGTGGTTTGCCCACATTGAGTCACAATTTGCAACCCGTGGAACCGTCAGCCAGCTCACCAAATTCCATTACGTCGTGTCAGCTTTGTCCCCCAATGAGGCCGCAGAAGTTCGCGACATTATTATGACCCCTCCCACGTCAGGCCCGTACGACAGACTCAAAGAGGAGCTTATCCGCAGGACAACAGCCTCTGAACAACGACGCCTTCAGCAACTGATTACTTCGGAAGAATTAGGCGATCGAAAACCGTCGCAGCTCCTTAGGCGCATGCAACAACTTCTGGGCGATCGCGCGACATCTCTCGATGCAGAGGCGGAGAGTTTTCATTTTCCCAGGGGGGGGCAAGGGCGCACCGCGACATAAGTACTGTGGCGGGGGGGGGGGGTATGTTTATTAAGAAAAAAAGAAAGGTAAGCCAGATGGATGTCGGTGTGTTATTCCAAAAAAAGAGTGAAATGGGGTAGACAAAAAAGGCAAAGAAAAAGAAAGCAAAAGGAAACAAAAAGAAAAATGAAGAACACAAAACTAAAGCTGAAGAATCACACACTCTGGCGGGATCTTATGATGTATGCAGAACTGGTAGAGAAATAAGAGGAAGGAAGAACAGAAAAAAAAAAGAGAAAAAACAGAGAGAACGTAAACAGTGAACATGTGCACAACTGAAGGCATTACGCCTTTGAAAACTGACTGCAAAAGGAACAAAACGCATTGAATCCTCGGTGTTTGACCCGAAATGCGCGCAATATTATGAATATGGTCAATGAAATGGAGTAGCGGGAGTTGAACCCGCTCCCAACGGATATGCGTTCCGAAGATTCTACTGTTACCACTCACTGGCAGCTGCTGGTACCTTTTCGACTGCTTCGTTTCATTGATCTGATTGCTTTTGGGGAAATTCAGGCTGTGTGTTGTGTTTTTCTTTCTTGTCTTACTTTCTACTGTGATGAGTATGGTGGGCGGATACATATTTTACAAATTGCAAGATGCATTTTTGGGGTTGGTGCCTCTTCGCTCTTTTGACCCGGGCGCGCCGAGCCCCAAAGGTTGGTGTCAGTCTCTTACCGGGACATCCCGGGGGAGGCGGCGTCCCCCCTAGTTCATGTTCCGGGGAGGCAAGGGCCCCCGCGCCCCCCCCCCCCCCCCCCCGCAGTCGGCGCCTATGTCTCGATGCTTCCATCGTGCGCGAGCTTTTCTTGCAACGACTCCCATCCAACGTTCGATTGATACTGACCAGCTCTGAAGGCATTACCCTAGAAGCCTTGGCACAGTTGGCCGACAAAATTATGGACAACATGTCCTTGCCCATGTCAGCTCCAGCATTGTCGTCTATATCCAGCGAGCAGTCCGAGCTGGCAAAGTTGCGTGCGGATCTCGAAAAGCTCACCGATCTTGTCACAACCAGCCTTCGAAATCCCCGCTCCCGCAGCCCAAGTCCTGCACGCACACGCAATTGGACTCCGCAGTTCCGCCGCCGCAGTCGTTCAAGGCCGTCCGATCCCAACAGCAACTCCTGCTGGTACCACGCTACCTTTGGCAACCGTGCTCGCAAGTGCACCCCACCATGTTCGTTTGCGGGAAACGAACCGGCCAACAACTGATGGCGACCAGCTCTGTTGGCACCCCTTGTCGCCGCCCATCCCTCTTTTTCATCATGCACCGACTCACAGGCGTCCGGTATCTCGTCGATACCGGTGCCGAAGTTGGCGTCGTTCCTCCTGCACCCGGCGACAAGAAACGATGCATCGCATCCACCCTCGAAGCCGCCAACGGCTGTCCCATCCCCACATACGGCGAGCGCTTGGGTACCCTTGACCTTGGTCTCCGTCGAAACTTTCGATGGGTGTTTCTCGTTGCCCAGGTCAAGCATCCCATCATTGGCGCCGATTTTTTGGCACATTTTTGCCTTCTCGTCGATATGAACCGACGCCGCCTTTTGGACACTCAGACGAACCTTACAGTGTATGGCATTCCGTCTTCTCCATCTATGCTAAGTCCCGTACTGGTCCGCCCAGCTCCCAAATCTAGATTTGAGGCTATCGTCCGAAGTTTTCCAAACCTCGCACCGTCCCCCAACACCGAACGCCCAGTCAAGCACGACGTCCAGCATATTACATTGCCACGACGGTATACGCTCGAGCTCGCCGCCTCGCTCCTGAGAAGCTTCGCGTCGCTCGGCAGGAATTTCAACATATGCTGGACGGCGGACTGATTCGACCGTCATCCAGCACTTGGGCATCTCCACTCCACCTCGTTCCGAAAAAGACCGGAGATTGGCGCCCGTGTGGCGATTATAGAGCCCTGAACAAAGTAACCATCCCAGACCGTTACCCGCTGCCCAATCTCCGAGACTTTGCAGCCAACCTACATGGTGCAACCTGCTTCTCAAAAATCGATCTTGTGCGTGCGTATCATCAAATCCCTGTAGCTCCCGAAGACATCCCAAAAACGGCGATCATCACCCCATTTGGGCTATTTGAGTTCGTTCGCATGCCATTCGGACTCCGCAACGCCGCCCAATCATTTCAGCGTTTTGTCGACCAAGTACTTCGCGGCCTGGATTTCTGCTTCGCATATTTGGACGACATTCTCATCGCAAGCACATCCGAAGCAGAGCATGAACAGCACCTCCGGTTGCTCTGCGAACGACTCGATGCTCATGGCATTGTCATTAACATGGCCAAGAGTGAATTTGCAGTCTCACAACTCGACTTTCTCGGCCACCCTCTCCAGTGCAAAGTGGAAGCCATCCAGAAGTTCCCCGCCCCAGCTAACCTTCGGCAGCTGCGGGAGTTTCTAGGGCTGGTAAATTTTTACCGCCGGTTTATTCCTGGATGTGCGCAGATTTTACAGCCATTGCACGACCTTCTCCGTCACAAACGCGCGGCAGCCCCTACTTTCACCTGGACGGACTCTGCCGCCGCTGCATTCGCTGAACTCAAGGACAAGCTATCTCGTGCCACGCTTCTCGTCCACCCGAAACCGGACGCTCCCACAAGCATCATGGTTGATGCGTCGAAAACCGCTGTAGGCGCTGTCCTGCAACAACACCTCGCAGGTCAATGGTCCCCGCTCGAGTTCTTCTCTAAATCACTATCATCACGAGAAACCCGCTACAGTACCTTCGGCAGGGAACTCCTCGCTATCTACCTCGCCATCAAGCAGTTCAGATTCTTCGTTGAAGGCCGCCCATTTTTCGTGCTCACAGATCACAAACCGCTCACCTTCGCTCTGTCAACTAATGCAGTTGGTTACTCTCCTCGTGAACTCCGACAACTCGCCTTTATTTCCGAGTTCACTTCAGACATCCGTCACGTTCATGGACGGGACAATGCTGTCGCCGACGCTCTCTCTCGCGTCCACATCAACAGCCTCCACGTTCCTGCCCTCCTCCGAGTCGATTTCGCTGTCATGGCTACCCATCAGGAATGTCAGGAGCTCGCTGACCTACGTTCGTCATCCTCCTTACGTTTCGAAGAACGTTCTGTCCCATATTCAGACACCCGTCTCGTCTGCGACACGTCCACCGGCTCTCCACGACCATTTGTCGTCTCATTTTCGACGCCCTTCATGGTCTGTCTCACCCAGGAGTTCGGGCCACTCAAAAGCTCATCACCGCACGATTTGTTTGGTCCAAGATGAACGCCGACATCAGAGCCTGGACACGAGCATGCATTCACTGTCAGCAAACGAAAATTCAGCGCCACACCATCACACCTGTGTCAAGCATACCACTTCCCACACGTCGTTTTGACCACATTCATCTGGACCTTGTGGGCCCCCTACCACCATCCAACGGGTTCACGTACCTGCTTACTTGCGTAGACAGGTTCACCCGTTGGCCCGAAGCGTTCCCCATACAGGACATCACTGCAGCAGTCGTCGCTCAAGCTTTCGTCGCCGGTTGGATAGCGTGTTTTGGCGTCCCCACCACCATCACTACAGATCGCGGACGCCAGTTCGAGTCTCGTCTATTCGCCGACCTCATGAAGACCCTAGGAATAGCTCGAGTACGCACGACTGTCTACCACCCTGCAGCCAACGGGATGGTGGAACGTTTTCACCGTCAGTTGAAAACCTCTCTCCGCGCACACCACTCAACTCGTTGGACCGAGACCTTGCCAATGGTCCTCCTTGGTATTCGGTCCGCCTTGAAGACCGACCTCCAATGCTCGTCAGCCGAATTAGTGTACGGTGACACCCTACGTTTACCCGGCGAATTCTTCCAAAGCTCTTCATCGCGACTCTGCACCGGCCTTCCCGACCCGCAGCAGTACGCCGAGGCCCTCCGTGACACCATGGCCAAACTACGCCTGTACCCCCCCGGACACCACCTACCACCCACGTTTTCGTCAGTCAAGACCTGAAGACGTGCACCCATGTCTTTGTGCGCCGCGATGCCCTCCGGAAGCCCCTCGATCCTCGCTACGATGGCCCTTACCTCGTCGTCAAGCGTAACATCAAGACATACGTCGTCGACGTCGGACGACGTCACGACGTCATCGCTATCGACAGGCTGAAGCCAGCTTACATCGCAGACCCACCACCTCTGGCTACTGTGACCTCGTCAGCCCCTCTGCACCACCCGGTTCCCCCTGCCGCTCCCACCCTACCATGCAAATCCAGGCGACCCACCTGGTGACCAGCCACTTTTATCCCAAGGACTCCGTCCAGTCACAGGGGGGGAGCCATGTCGTGACGACGATGCCGACGCAACGCGGCCAGCCTCATCAACATCACAACCGCGCACCACGCTCGGCAATCAGTTCCGTTGAGCGCACAGTCCAGACCAGCCGGTCGCGCTGATCCCGAAATAAAACCCGTCTCCTCCTACGTCGGCCAGGCCTCATTCTTCTCCCTCACACGTTTTATGAAATGAGCGATCCAAAATGTCACCCACATTTCATGCTCAAATATACGGGAAGGTCCCGGAGTTGTAACAACCCACCAGCCGGGGCTTGACCAAGACCCCGAGGGCCACCGTCCAAAGCTAAAGCCCTTCACCTTAAATCCCCTCGGCATGGTACGAATAACATCTTGGGATTGGTGCTGGGGTCCGTAGTGGCGCCACTCACGAAACACCAGCCGAAGCCGGTGCCCCCTGCGGAGACTGGAATATTGCCAATCTGCTTTACTGACAATAGTTCTGAGCTCTGCTTCCTCACCTCAATGTGGACGTCACCAGTTCTGAATTTCTTGCATTGTACACTTTACCTATTCCTTGTTTGGGAGTTTTAGCAACGAGAAAGGGAGAGACACTAACTAGTGGTTTTGACTGATCAGCCTGAAGGATAAGGATCTTCGGGAACCATGGTTCTGGAGTGGAACTAAAATACTGCAGTGTTTGCACTTCGGTGCGGTGCCTATTGTGGCGCTGATCGTGTTGTTGTTTTTTTCGAGTTTGTGTTATCCATACAGTGGACGAAGTGACTTGGTGCAGCAGGTGTGTCACCCACCATGGAGCCCAACGAGGGACGTGTCCCACACGTTAACACTGCCTCTGCACTATAACCAAGAGCAGTTTTCTAAAGAAAGAAGTACTGCCCAAGGTTGACCCTTGCCGCCGAAGAAGGTGAAAAGAGAAAGAAGTGGGCTTCAGGAGAGAGAGAAAAAGAAATGAAAAGAGAGATGGCGACTAGCTGAATAGTCCTTGCCGGGCCTTCTAGGACCACCCGTATGTGGGAAGCTGGGGGCCAAAGTGGTGTGTTCCTTTCCCAGAGGGGCAACGAAGGGTCCAAAACAACCTCTGGATCCACTCAACTACCAGGGTCTACCTTTCCCCGGTTTCCCCGGATATCTGGCAGCCACGCGCAGCTATATGCGAGGGCCAACTCTCCCGCGGCGACCCTACCGTAATTGCGGGAGAGGGCTACTGCGGCAATACTTCCGGGCGATGGGGGCGCCACTTTCCCGACGCCAGGGTAGCTAGTGGGTTTGACTGATCTTCAGCCTGAAGGATGAGGAGCTTCGAAAACCATGGTTCTGAAACGATGACGATGATGATTGTTTTTTCGCACAGGAACAACTTAGGGCATAATCCGCCAAATGCTGGTGAGTACATGAAACTTAGTTAAAAATATACTGTTGTAATTAAACGAAAACTATGTTTGTAAATAAAACAAACTGTGGTACCCTAAACTGGACAAGGCAAGCATCAAAGATTATTGAGAATATTAATGTCTTGTAAAAAGCGCAATACCTTTTGAAATGACACAAATGGTTCATGGCAGGAAAGACTTGTAGAATTGTGGAAAATGTACCTCGCGCTGTTCCTCAAGAGAGGGAAATGTACAGAGAATGTCTGAAATGGTCAGCAGAACTTCACAGTCCACACATTCAGGAGGATCCTCACGTCAGAATAAGAAGCCATGTGTCAAGGAAGTGTGTCCAATTCTGAGTCGAGACGATAATGTGTCTTGTAAACGGTTTGACTTGACGTGTGTCTCCTCACATAGGGCTTTACCATGTGGAACTTATCATTTTGTGTGGTCCAAGATTCCTGACAGTTATGATTGATCGCCCTCCTCAGTATGGGTCTCAAATCCTGATGGGGAAAGCAAGCAGGAGCAATCTCTCCCAAGAGAGCGGCTTCAGCAGCAGCCTGGTCAGCCTTTTCATTCCCCTGTATACCTACATGGCTGGCTCAGGTGTTGACCCCTGTTGAGCATTCTGTTGCAAGACATCGCACTTGCTGGACAAGAGTGTTTTTCTTCAGTGCAGTCCACAAATAGCATGGAGAGAGCTGAGCAAATTTCTGTACGCTACGGATGATTGAATTCCATTTTTTAAGGATGAAGCGCAGTACTAGCGTCAGTCCAATGATTTCAGTGTGAAAATTGAAAAGTTCTGATGTAAGCAGTTAGTCTTTGTCACGTTCTCTCTCACCATGGCGAACAATACACCAACTTCGCTCTTCGATCCGTATTTATAACATGCAGCATGGCCGCCAAAACTTCCCTCAAAGTCTCAAACTCCTGCTTCAAAGCTACAGTGGTTGTATTTCCCTTGTCACACCTTGTTAAGGATATGTTCGACAATATAACTAGCTCTCAAGGAGGTATTCCTTCGTTGCATTTCGATAGTAAAAAATAATCGAACGTATAATGGTACAATTCTGCGTCTGCCGTGTTCACACACTAAATGGACAAATGACTCATGGCTTGTTTGATAGACTTAGATAGATTTTGAATTGATCTGTTAATAAACGTACTTGGAGATTTCTGAATGTGAAATCATAGGACAGAAAGGAAGGCACACAAATACAACAGAGGGTGCCGTTCATTTCTCACACTTCTGCTTTCAGGTGCAGGCAGACTTTGAAAATGGCATTCTTAGGTCCCTGGGCATTCAAAGATCACTGAGAACAAAGTGCTTGAAGCATTATATCTAGATTCATCTCTTGCAGCTTTTGCATGGCAAATCGTTGTCTAGGGAGGTGCGTGAATCAACGTGCATGCTCCTGAAATTCGAATATTATTATGTTACACACCGAGATTACCAACACCAACAGCTGGTTACAGAAAATGAAGTCACCTCTCGTGACTTAAGTTATTCATGAGAACGAAATGCTTTTTTCTTGCAAACAAACAAACCGTTTCGTCACATTCGTATGCAGATTATTTGCAGAAAGGCATTTCGAGAGTGCGTCCAGTACCAGTTTCCTGCATTTATCAGAACGTAGGCTTCCAGGAAAAACCACACGCGAGAAAGTACAGAAGCAGGTTCCGATGTCACAATTCTACGGTTCTGAGGCTGGAACACACACAGACGGACAAACACAACACATCCACAAGGTACCGGTATCGGGCTTTTTCGTCGATTGCCATTTTTCACCTCTCCGATTTTAGAACCAAGGCAGCCCTGTAGGAGAATGGCGACGTCCGCGACAATGTTCACAATATGGCAGGAGTCCACAGTAGCTAGAGCCGACACCGGGAGCTCTTTTGGTCACTGACGACACGTATTCAGAGTTCGATATATTGAAATTCGACAGCCGAGCAAACCACTATGTCAAAACAAACCAAATGTCAACAGAATCCTGATACCCAACGAAAAATACAGCAAGCGATTCGCCCGGACTCGGTACTCTCGTTCCTAGGCCTCCGCAAGGAACCACACGCTTCTGGGAACTATTTTCATACGCGGGAGCAAGAAGCATTCGCTGCCCTGGGGCTGCCGTGCCTGTCGACCAATGAGGGACGATTAATTTTGAAAGTTTGAATCTGAAGCGTTCATGTCGCAGCAGTTTATTTCTACTACATATCTTTACACAGTGGATTTTTGCGTGATTTTTTTAGGAATTTATTCTAGAAATCTATCTTGCGAAGTGTAAACCAGATTGAGCCCTACCTCTGATGTGCCGAACGACCTCGGGGCTCTCGGCGATGAAAACGGACAGCGCTTGCGTGTATAAAACATTCGAACACACTGAAGGTCACATTCATACACGTTGGAGCAGAAAATTCACTGGATTAACGAGATTCCCACTGTCTCACTGTCATCTAATTAGTGACGCGCACGAATGGATCAACATCTACCAGTGCTCTTGCCAATCTACGAAAATCTGCTATCCAAACGCCCAATCCAGTGAAAACTGGACTTGCCGCGCCACGATAAAGCCCTCAGGCACCTGAGGTGAGCTACATTTCCTACATATTACTAGGATTTACTATAAAATCAACGTTTTTGAGAACAACGAAGCTAGGCGTACTTTTGGCAGGGCCCGCTAGCCACCTCCAGCGTGCTAGAGTGATAATCTATATCACAAACGAAAGGCCTAAACTTCCGATTTCCAAAAAGCATAAATTTTCGGAAATCCGCCCAGTAGTTTTGAAGATACAGACAAACAGATAGTAAACAAACCCACTAGGGCAGCGCCATCTTGGTCGGGCGACTTTCTCCCGGAAGGAGGGCGACGCTACCGCCGCCAACAGGGAAAACAACCCTAGACCACATACCCCTCCATTCGTTGAAGCAGCTTGCCTTCAACTGTGGAGTAAGGCACCAAAACCCTGCCTTACTGAAGCTAAATCCGGAGAAATTCAAGAACTACTATAACTTTGAACATAATTATCCAATCAACACGCGGAAAAAAGTAGAAGACAGCTTATACAAAGGAGAAGAGGAACAAAAAAGAAAGGAACAGCAGAAAAGTAAAAACGCCGAAAAGTGACCGGAAATCACCGAAAATTCGGTTTTAAAGTCACCAAACCATCAAAACAAGTACAGACTACCTAGGACAAGCCTTAACTGGCTAGACTCATGCTGGAGTTACCATCTCCTAGAATCAAAGCATAGAATCGAACCAGGAAACAGTTAAAAATGCCCAAGATCAAAGAGGGAAGGAGACAGGAGTCCGAGGAAGCAGGAAAAGAAGGCACGGAGGTCGATGGAGACTCCAGCTCAGAGGAATCTTGAGACGACCCGATCACGACCACGCAACAACCAAAGACGAGAAGCAAGAAGAAGAAAAAACACAAGAAACAAAGAGCTGAATCAAAGGAGGACAAGGAAGACCCCTTCCCCCTCTTACCCGAGACCATACAGAGGAAATAGATCAAATAACTGCAAACACGCAAGAGGAAAACACTAATTCTACAATCGACAACCGACCAGATATACCTCCGTGACAACTACATCGACGCGGAACATGAATTGCCAAGGGAAAAAAGACCAGCTATGAGAGCAGTATTTCACAAGTATGAGGCTCTCATACGCTCCCTAAACCTCCAGCGGGCAACCGAAAAGGCCCGACGTAAAGAAATGGAAAGAGCAGCCCAGGCACTCAGCCAGACTCTACAAAACCTGGAGTCCCAGGGCAGCAATGCACCAGTCTCATACGCTGAAACCACAAAAGGAAACAATGACAGCCAAAAGACTAAAACCTTCAAAATTGCTTCAGCTACAATCAAGCCTAAACAAGGGAAAAGCTTGAAAAACCTATCCAGCACACTCAAAAAAGAACTCACTGAGGCAGAAGTCCTGTTAACTGACGCTACGATCAGACCAACAAAGGCAGGACTACTCATTGTGGAAAGTCGCAAGAAGGAAGACATAAATAAAGTAGAAAGGATCTTCAATGAGAGCGACAACTTGACGGAATGCGGCAATTTTAAAGTCAACACACCTCCACGACCAGAAGTTAAAGTCAAATTCATCGAAGAAGGTATGGAGAAAAAGGATATAAAGAACGAACTAATCTACGGTAATGATCTCCAGGAACACTTGGACCAGATGTTAGATCTGAAAGAGATGGTACGCAAACAGCATTCATCTCACTACCGAAAGAAGCCTACAAGACACTAACAAAGGAAGGAACCATAAAAATTGGATGGTCCAGATGCATCGTGGAGGAGCACTACAACGTAAAACGGTGCACCAAATGTTTAACCTACGGACACGTGGCAAAATTCTGCAAAGGTACGCAAATATTCTGCCCCTTTTGTGGTAATAACCACAAGGAAGAAGATTGCAAAGCAGAAGAACCCAGGTGTAGGGCTTGTCTACAAAGCAATATGAACAGCCGCACCCCAGTAGACTTGGACCATAAATATTACGACAGAAATTGCCCAACTTACATCGCCCAAGTACAACGCATTCAAGAACAATGGTAAAGGCGGAATACCACAAACCCATCATTTCAATAACACTTAAATGGCTTTATCCGTACTACAGTCAAACCAAGCACACTCAAAAGCAGGGGCCTTTACTCTCATAAAGACCCTTGCACAAAAAAATCCCAACAATGTTTTAATTCAGGAACCCTATTATTACGATACAAAAATCCTACAATTGCCCCAAAAATACATAATATTACAAACAACTGAAAAAGCAAAAGTAAGCACTCTTATAAACACAGACTCTTATGACATTTTACCCTTAATAGTCCAAGATAGTTTAATAGCTATAAAATTAAAAAACAAAAACTGCTCTGTAATAATTATAAACCTTTATCTCTCACCAAGTAAAGACATCAATGACCTACACACTGTCCAACAATTAATTTATAAAAATAAAAACAGATATCATAATAGGAGGCGACTTCAATGCCAAACACCCTCTATGGGGGGGTCTAGATACAGATCAGCGAGGAGAAGACCTTATAGATTTCATTTTAGCCAACGATTTAGCTATTGCAAACAATCCACACTCCAACCCAACATTCCAGGGACCAAGAGGCCAATCCTGGATTGATATTACCATAACTACACAAAAATATATGAACACGTTACCGATTGGACAGTACTTGATATAGAAACAGGAAGCGATCATAACTATATAACCTTTACAATTTTCAAACAAGAAATTCGCAAAATAAGCAAACTAACTAGAAAAGGACAAATTAAACTCAACAACATAATTAAAACAGACCCCTGGTTCCAATACATTTTAAATCAATACACAACTACTACCCTAAATATTAACAAAACAGTCACAGAATTAAACAAAAGAATTCAACACTGGACTAATTCCTGCAAAACAACTATAAACAATCAGCATCAAACCGTTCCCTGGTGGAACGAGAATTTAACAGAACACAGAAAATTATGCAGGCACCTCAGACGCATATACCAAAACAAAATCAAAACCACTAATTCTCAAACATTCGAAATAAATTATAAAAGACAACTAGCTAAATATAAAAAAGAAATTATTAATCCAAAATTTATATTGGGAAAACTTAAGCCAGACACTAAAAGCATCCAATCCCCCCCCCCATATAACGACCTTTATAAAATCTTCACCAACAAGATCAGAAGAAAAGAAGCTATACCTACCCTACAAAAACCGGACGGAACAATGACCACCTCCACCGAATAATCCCTAAAACTTCTATATGAAACATCTTTTTCACAAAAAACAACAATTCCAACAAACAACTCAACATGTAAAAACAACCAAGACAAAGAACCAAACATTACAAATAATGAAATCTTGGAAAAAACGAAAGAAATAAAATTAGACACAGGTAAAGGCATGGACCAAATAGGTTCACATACAGCTAAATACTTGTTAACAGAACAAACTGATTTCTTCAATCTTCTATTCAATGCCAGTTTAGAACAAGGAATCTTCCCCAAAGAATGGAAAAGAGGGGAGGTTTGCTTTATTAAAATCTCAATTATCTTATCAATCCTCTCTAGAGTCTACGAAAAAATACTTTTCAATAGACTCTACCATTTCTGCCACAAAAACAGCCTTCTACATACACAACAATACGGATTCAGACACGACAAATCTACCACTCAAGCACTATATGAAATCACCGATAAAATTCAAAATAATAAAAAACACTTGAAATAAATAAGATACCAAGTAACCTACACAATCTACTCAAAGACTATCTCACTGATAGAAAGGTTCAAATCAGAGCCATTTCATCAACTGTAATATATGACAGTAAAGTGGGATGCCCACAATGTTCTCCACTTAGTCCATTATTATGGAACTTAACCATTAATTCAATCTTTCAAATTCCAACAGAAGAAAACTTAAAACTTACTGCATAAGCAGACGATATAATTTTAATAATAAACGGTACCTCAAGGCAAAAAATAGAAAACTCAGCTAACAAATATCTTAAAACTCTCACACATTGGGCTTCAAAATTAAACCTAGAATTCAACCCCTAAAAGACTACTTGTCTAACAATACCATATGGCAACAAATTCCAATCAAAGCCACCCAGTATAAAAACTTGCGAACAAAAAATAACTAACAGAAACACTTTAAAAATATTAGGAATCACATACGATAGTCATTTAACCTTTATTCCCCACTTAAACGATATAAAAGAAAAAGTTGAAAAAATAACAGTCACACTTTCTAGAATCTGTCACGGAAATAAAAAAATCAAAAGGCCAAATCATGCAAACCCTTTACAAAAACATTATTCAAAGAATTATTCTATATGCCGCCCCTAGCTGGTGGAAAGAAGAAAATAACTCCCATTTATTAAGAAAAATCAACTCAATCGACAGAATCCCTTTTCTTAAAATATGTCAAGCATACAAAACAGTTAGCAATCTAAACTTACAAATATTAAGTAACGTCACCCCTAGTCATATACAAGCAACAATAGAAAGCCAACTTTACAAATTACAAAACGGTAAAAAAGATATTCAAGTTGATAATATTAACATAACTATAGCCAGATTCTAAAAAGATTACGACACCTGGACAATACATCCAGCTACCATATCAAATTTCAGTTTCCACAGCCCAAACAAAGTAAATTACAAAGGACATACTGTATTCACCGATGGTTCTAAAGCCAATAATACCATCGGTGCAGCTTTTTGTATCCTACAAGATAAAGAACTTATATATAAAGAAAAACACAGATTATCAGAAAACTCTACCAGTTTGACGCAGAACTTTTTGCAATTAAAAAAGCTATAAACAAAATACAAACATATCCTTCCTCAACCAAATTTCAAATATTTTCAGACAGCCAATCAGTTTTAACAGCCCTAAAAAATCAAAAACACAAAAATCCCAGAATTCAAAACTTACACCAATTAATAACACTCACAAAAAACAACTATGAGAGAGAGAGAGATTATGGGTTTAATGGCACAAAGACAACAAAGGCCGTAGAGCGCCAAAACTACGGTGAGTATGTGAGAGAAAACAACCATGACATCCATTTTAATTTCATACCCTCACATACCGAAATAACAGGAAATGATATCGCAGACAAGTTAGCAAATGATGCCCGAAGTCTTGACGCAATAACTTTTATACCTTACTCTATAAAATATGTTAAAACCCTACTCAAAAAGAAATCACAAAAACTAATGCAAGAAGATTATAATTTATCTAACAGCAAATTAAAAATTTGGTTCAAAGACATACTCCCTACCACTCATTATACTACGCAAATTCTAACAGGGCACGGAAACTTTCCCGAATATTTAGACAGATTTAAACTAAGTACAAATACTACCTGTAAATGTCACAAATCCAAAGCAGACAACATACATTACATCACTGAATGCCCCCTTACAGTACAATACAGGAAAGCAATTGAACAACATATTAAATGTACACTCGACACTACAAACATAGGAAAAATCCTTCGAAATAAACAAGTTAGTCAGATTCTTCAAAACCTTGCAGAGCATACAATAACCTCAGTTAATATCTAAATGCAAATGGCTGACACTTTGTGACAACCACCCAAATCCTGAAAAGGAGAAGTCACAAAAAGCAATCATTTGGCTACCATCACTTATAACCAAAATACACAGCTACAATTAAATTAATAACCTTACAAACCCAAAGCCTAATCTATTTGATAAGCTTTACCGAATTCTACGACATCCAAGTCATCAAAGGCTCAAGCAACTCCAATTCAACAACATCACTGCAATTGCCAAGACACCTACTACAAGAGTGAAATCAAGACAAAGCACAACAGATGAAGTCATCATTTCTAAGGCTAGAGAAAAGCTGTAATAGCTATTCATAACTCACTGTATCATACCTTATTACTCTTTTCAAAATAAATGCTGATCACCAAGACTCTGCCCTTGACTGTGGTTTCCAAAGATAACTCATATTTTCATTTCTTCTCAACCCTCTCTATCTTTTCTTCCTTCATTTTCCCTCTTCCCTCCTGACCCCTGCGATATCTTCGGGTGGTACAGAGGCCAGGAGGTTCACTTCTTCCTTCGTCCCAACTTTACTCCCCTCCCTTATAAACAATCCACTTTCCTTATTTTTCTGTCCCTATCAGGTCTTGCCGCGGCCGTTCTCTCGGCCGTGGGGTTGCTGGAAGATAGTGGCATTATTCTGCCCCACAGCAACCGAGCGATACGCTTAGTCCGTGGTACTTGGGCTGGGGCTCTCTTCGTCCAACTCTCATCCTTTCCCAAACCAAAATCCTTCTTATTTTAATGTCCCTATCAGTATCTTCGACGCAGAGCTCTTAGCGCTAACTGAAGCCTGTGACGATATCGTGCTATTAGCCAAAGACAAACCGCAGAATATATGTACAGATAGTTTATCGGTTCTAAAAGCTATTGGCTATCTACAACACAAAAACCCAAGGGTTCATGCTCTTAGACAAAAGATAGAGAACATCCAAAATATATTTAACGAAATCAATTTTCACTTCATTCATTCACATACAGATATTGATGGAAATGGCTAATAAAGCGCGAACCTCTGGCGACCTAAAAATGATTCCCAAATCTAAACGCTTTTCCTGTAAGTTTATTAAATCCACCTTAAACAAAGCTCGAGAAAGAGAATGGGATCAATCGAATCACCACTTAAAGAAGTGGTTTCCATATGTAAATAGGATACCAAAAACATTTGAGGCAGACCACTACCTCTCCCAAATAATTACTGGCCATGGCAATTTTCCATACTACCTAAAACGCTTTGGTATGGCTGACAGGGATATCTGCAGATGTGGTCTCTCGGAGGCTGACAACCTCCATTATTTAACTACTTGCCCTTTAACAAATATATATTAAATCAAGCTGGAAAACGAAATAAACGAACCAATATCAACAAATAATCTATTTAAGATCCTTAATAAACCAAAGACTATTGAGATATTAAAACTACTAATGATACATATCAACACCACTCTATATCCTAGTTGATAGGTGGTAAGATAGGGAGATGGTAGTACAAAACAAAACGGATTATTCCGTTATCTGCTAATCTACCCTATCTTCCCCTAATTTTAAAAGGCTAAACATTATACACACTATTACCCTTTGTAATAATTGTATATATACGATATCAAATATGAGACTTACGACGAGACTTACGACCAGACAACAACCTCGACGGAACTTCGGCTATAAAACCTTTACCAGTGAGGTGCAGTGAAATGTTCACTAATCTCTCAGTGTGTGTGGTGAAGTGGTTGAAGTTTCAATATGGTGCTAATCAAGTGTAGTAAAGTGTGATGAGAACACCATGTCATCCATTAGTGTCGCATGGTAATACTACTGGTGACATCCCCGACATCAGGAGCTCAACAACACAAGTGATCTTTGCTGTGCATTGATTTAGTGCGGTGTCAGATGTGGTGAAGTGCAGTGTGACCATCATATCATCTACTGGTGCTACATGGTGACTCCGCGAATATATCCACGAAAAGAGGCGCTCAACATCACAGATATCAAACAACCTATGAAGAATACTTTTGGATACCCACCAAGAGCGACCAACACCCAACAACTTAATGGACACTTACACGGGCACCAACCGGCATCTTTGTGTGGTGATTCCATGGCATCCTATTCTGATATTTCTATCCTGTAAACTTATTGTATCTATATTTATGACAAGTAGTCATAATCACCTTATTAACATTTTTTATTAAAACAAATGCCGTTGATTGCCGAGCCCGTTCCTGCTACAGTGGTCTCCCTAAAGTACTTTTATCTTTTCTACCTTCTTATTTCTATTTCTTTTCTACTCTCTTGCCTCTGTTATACCTGGTGTGGCACGGAGCAAGAGAATGCTTCCTTCGACCCTCTTCTTCTCCCCTACCTCAACATCTCCCCCCCCCCACAATTTTTATCCTTCTAGTCGTCTGTCCCTATCAGAATATAGGCAGTGGGCAAATTCACATGCAAAAGAAACAACAACCGTTGCAGGAGCCTGGCCGCCTTCCGCGGTATCTTCGGATTCCCATAATGGGGGTTTGTCAGACCTGAACCAACACGGCGGCTATATTCGCAGATTAATGGACGTCGGGCTTGGTGGGGTTTTCCCTCCTCGTCGGTCTTGCCGCGGCCGTTCTCTCGGCCGTGGATTTGCTGGAAGATAGTAGCATTATTCTGCCACTCAGCAACCGAGCGATACGCTTAGTCCGTGGTACTTGGGCTGGGGCTCTCTTCGTCCAACTCTCTTCCTTTCCCAAACCAAAATCCTTCTTATTTTAATGTCCCTATCTACTTGCTGCGTTGTGTGTGCTTCGACTCCCGACAATCCACCCATATCGGACGGTTTTTCGAACATCCAAGGGACTGCTGGTGATTTTCGAGTACGAGAACACCCCAGGCATCTGAAGTAAGTGAAATTTCAATATAAAATCCAAGATTTTGCCTAAAATAAGCGATTCAACTCGGCTAAGCCTACTTCCTGCGTGGTCGGGACCGTATTTTGAAAACGCGGCCAATTAATGACCTAAATTTATTACTTCAACTTCCGATTCTCGGAACTATAAAAATTTTGAAAATCGGCCCAGAGGATCTCGAGAAATCACCATAAATAGCAATGCAAACAAAACCCAAGGGGGCCGCCATCTTGTATAGGAAGCAATAGTCAACCAGACAGAGTACGGTCCACTTTGGGACAACTTCACTAAGGAGATTGATTGATTGATTTGGGGTTTTTGGCGCAAGAGCAGCTCTGGCCATACTGCGCCAAGACAATGGTTAAATATAGCAAGCTTCTATATAGTTAAACAATTCAGAGCTGTGACTATGGCAATTTGATAATGAAGTGAATGATGAAAGTCACCCATGTGGGGTGTGAATGGGCGAGACTTTGAGGCAACCCCAGGCAAGGGAGTTGCCAATCCTCCTCTGTCTCATGTGAGACTTCGGGGCTGCCTCGGGTGAGGGCATCACCCAACTCCCTACCTAAGGGATTCCGGGGGGTGTCCTGGGCGAGGGAGTTGCCAATCCTCCTCTGTCCTTAAAAGGACTTTTGGACACAGCCACGGGCGGGAGTTTCCCTGTCTGCCCATTCTCTACATGTAGGAGTCAAGATGGCACTAGAGTTGGTTGAGAGTGTTGCAATCTCTAAGGAAATTCATAATGGAATCAGGTTCAACCATTGGCTCGTCACCTAGAAGAATGGCCGGATGAAGCGGAACCTTGTGCTTGTATAGTACGGCAAAGTGTTTCAAGCGAGCATTTTCAAACGAGGGCCAAGTTATAAGGAGGTGGACCACAGTGAGCTGGACATTGCAATGGCGGCATTCTGGTGGGTCTTCTCTGCGTAGTAGGTAGCCGTGCGTCAGAAATGAATGGCCTATCCGAAATCTGCACAATATTACGTCAGTGAATCTGTATGTCTGCTTCACATCTGTTTCTGCTATCCTAGGTTTAATCAAGTGTAGCTTATTGTTGACCTTGGTATCCCATTGCTGCCGCCATTCTTCTATAATTGCTCTCTTCATAACCGGTCTGAAATCTTGAAGAGGTATGGTGAGCAACGACACATCTTCATTCAAGGATGATGCAGCAGCGTTATCAGCTTGCTCGTTCCCATCAATGCCACAGTGACTGGGAACCCATACTAGCTTCACCTCAAGCCCTCTGGCATAAGTCTTGTTTAGGAGACTGCGAACATGTAAAGCAAGAAAGTTACGTGTGGTCCTTAGAGATACCAGTGTTTTAATGGAACTTAATGAGTCTGTATATATGACTGAACGTTGAATGTTGTTGCTTAGTATGTGCTCTAGTGCCATCTTGATTGCAGTGAGCTCAGCGGTGGATATACTGGTATAGTTGTGAAGCCTTTGCTTCTGAACCAAGTCAGCGCATATCATTGCACAGCCAGTGCCGGTTGTACGTTTTGTCCCATTCGTGTAAATGGGTTGGTGCTGTCCGAAGGTTCCTTTTAAAGTCAGGAATTCCTGTTTATACAGAGTGTGAGGTATCATTCTTGTCGTATCTCAACAGCGACTGGTCGTTTTGATTTGATTGTAAGTTTAATGGCGCAGCGACAACTGAGATCATAATGCGCCAAATACAATGATGATACATGATGATGATGATGATGATTAGGATAGCGACTGGTCGTACTGAGGTACTTGAATGCTCCATGGTGCTGTTTCATTCATCATTGGGGCGACCAGATAATCAACCTGCATGCCATATTTCTGCATCGCATGTCGCACACGCAAATTTAGAGGTGGAGTGGCAGATGGCTTATTTTCAAATAGACGCTTAAACCGGGTTTCTTGGACTGCCACGTAAGCTGGGTTTCGGGGGTTGCTCCTGGTTTTTTGTGCAGTAGAGCATCATCAAATAGTGCCTTCGTCTCTCCAGGGAGTATTGCCCCGATTGCACAAGGAGGCTGTCGATAGGAGAGGTCCTGAATGCACCAGTCGCTAGTCTCATGGCCTGGTTGTGAATGGGAGAGAGAGATATTATGGTTTTACTGGTACAAAGGCAACAAAGGCCATAGAGCGCCAAAACTACGGTTGATTGATTGATTGATTAATTGATTGATTGATTATGTGTTTAATGGCACAAAGGCAACAAAGGCCATAGAGTGAGTGTGTGAGAGATGTTCATGGGAGAGATGAGAGTGGGATGTGAGACTGTGTGGTAAAAGCTATCTACAGGTATGAGCGATAAGATGGACCAGGATAAGAAAGAGAGGAGGGTGAGCAGGCTAATGTGCTTGGCGGACGATAACAAGTGAGTATCTACAAGTGTGAGCGATGAGGTGATCCAGGATGAGATGTTTACATGAGGGGTTCGGTGATATTGGATAAAAGCGGAGCAATACTTAACATCTACATCTGACTATGTAATCCACACATGGTCAAAAATTGGATGACATTGGTTGTGAATGGGGTCAAGCATCTTGAGTGTAGACCTTCTGGCAGATCCATAAACAATACAACCGTAGTCAATGCGTGATCGTACAACTGAATTATATACTTTGAGTAGCATTCCCTTCACTTCCCCAAGACGTGTGTGACAATATCTTTAGTATGTTTGATGCTGCGTGGCATTTCTATTTAACATGTTTGATGTGGCTTGCAAATGTGAGCCTGTGATCAAAGATCACACCCAAAAACATGTGTTCTTTCTCCACTGGAATATTTATTTGATTCATAATTAATGCTGGGTTTGATTTGATTTGGGTTTTTCTGGCGCATTAGCTACTAAGGCCATAATGCGCCAAATACCAGTGTAAGTTTTATCTGGGTAAAATTTGTGTATTTCCTAAAACAGTGTTGAGTGCTGGGTTAGTAATTAAAATCACAGATCCTTTAAAAACCCGGTATTTCTAAAAAACATATAGATCTTTTCAAAGGGTATGAAACTTTCATCGCCCAACAAAAGCGCCGGGTGGAGTGGTAAGAAGTTTCTATAGAATAAAACAAAATGACGTTCACGAAGACGCTGATATGCTGGGCATACAATGAGTATATGGAGGGTTGAGAGAAGTTCCCCACAGTGACTGCATTCAGGAGGGTCTTCTTCACGTAGGAGATATCCATGTGTTAAGTAGGTCTGCCCCAAGCGGAGCCGACAAAGTAGCACCTCATACAGTCGATTGGATGTAGATGGAGGAGGACCTATCTTAGGTTTTATAGTGTGTAATTTGTTACTTATCTGTCGGTCCTAAAAGCTTTGCCAGTGTCTGCTAATGCTGCTTTTTAAACATAGCCTGAGATCTTTTGATGGAATGTCGAATGGCGTTATGTCTTTTGTTAGGGCAGCCGCAGCTGCTCGATCGGCCTTTTCGTTTACGGGTATCCCAACATGGCTGGGTACCCAGCAGAACAGTAACCGATAAGCCCTGTTAGTTATAGTGTTTGCTAAGCTCCTTGCACGATGAACTATAGGATCTTTTGTGCTATGAATGCTACAGATAGTCTGTAAGGAACTCAAAGAATCTGTGTATATGACCGATGATTTGATACGATTTTGTAAAATATAATTGAGGGCTAAAATGATGGCATACACTTCTGCTGTGAAAACAGACATGGTGACTTTCAAGCGATGTGGCCTTGTAACTGTGCCAGTGACCATAGCGCACGATACCCCAGAAACGGTCTTTGAGCCATCAGTGTACAACTCTACATGGCTGCCAAAGCTATCCTTTAACACCTCAAGTTCCTGCTGGAGTACAGTGTTAGCAGTATCACGCTTGTTGTATCTGGAAAGGTACATGTTGCATTTTGGAGGGGGCTGCCATGGAGAGATTTTCTTAGTTGTCTCAAGAATCATACAGTTGTATTCTGGAAAGCCATAGTGTTCGACTGCTTGTGACATTCTAATGCTAAAAGAAGACACGGCTGAAGGTCTGTTCAAGAAGTGCTGTCTGAATTGTGTATCTTTCACACCATTGATATGCTGGGTTCTCAGGGTGACCCCTGATTCTAAGTGCATATGAAGCAGCGAGGTAAAACCTACGTCTCTCTAAAGATCACTGATTCGCTTCTATGTATAGACTTTGTATCGGAGAAGTTCTGAATGCTCCGAGTACTAAACGCAGTCCTTGGTGGTGTATTGGATCGAGGATTTTGAGTGTAGATGGCCGTGCTGAACCATACACAGGACACCCATAATCCAATTTGGAAAGAACATGATGATGATGAAGGTTTTTTTGGCGCATTAGCGACGAAGGCCATAGTGCGCCAAGACAATGGTATGGATGGTTAGCAGTTTAAAAGGATTATTTCAATTAAAAAATATTAATAAAATAAAATCAAACAATATATATGAGCTTAGATGTGCTTTAAATACCCAGTGTCTCTTAAAAACTTGTATATATGGCTAAAATCGACTAGAGGTTCATCACTGAGTAGAAGAGCAGGGTGAAGAGGGACCTTGTATTTGTAAAAGAATGGAAAGTGTAGGTGGTGATGATGTTCTAAAAGTGGGCATGTTATGAGTATATGTATGATAGATAGGTCTGTTCCACAGTGAGGGCACTGAGGCGTGTCGTTCCTTCCTAGCAAATGCCCATGAGTTAAAAAACTGTGCCCAATCCTCAAACGGCTCGATAAAACTTCATGGTGTCGGTTTTCAAAATCTTGTGTAGGTTTGCATAGGCGAGGTTTTACTGTGTGCAGTTTGTTTGTTATCTGCTTATCCCAAAAAGCTTGCCAATCCGTGTGGATGGCTTTGTTCAGTTGCTGCAGCAAGTCATTAAGTGGAATCGCAAAAGGAGTTATATCGTTGCCTAAAGCAGCAGATGCAGCGCGGTCTACTTTCTCATTGCCGGAAATTCCGACATGGCTGGGTACCCAGCACAGTCTCAGCTGGAACCCTTTTTCTTGTATAATGCTGGCCAGGAATTGTGCGCGTCTCGCCAGGAGGTTTTTATGTGACTGAATACTGCAGATGGCACGTAACGAACTCAAAGAGTCTGTGTAGATTACTGTGTGTGTCATGTGTGTTTGTAAAACATGGATCAGTGCTATGATAATACCATAGAGTTCTGCAGTAAAAATTGAAAAGACATTGTTTAGGCAATGTGCCTTTGTGCACGAGCCACATACCATAGCACATGACACTCCTGTGGAAGACTTTGAAGCGTCAGTATATATCTCGGTGTGGCCTCCAAAGCTCTCCTTGAGAATCAGAAATTCCTGCTGGATTTCTGTGGTGGGTGTTTCCCTTTTATTAAACTTTGCAAGTGAAACGTCATATGCAACTGGTGGTTGCCAGGGATGAGTCAACTTATTGGCAACCAAGGAAGGTGAGTTGTAACTGAAAAAGCCATAACATTCGACGTCTCGTTGTACACGAATGCTGAAAGGTGGCACAGTTCTGGGTTTATTAAGAAACAGCTGTTTGAAGTTGCTCCGTGTCACTGAAGGAAACGAAGGATGCTGAGGGTGGCCTCTTATTCTCAAACCATAGGACAAGGTAATATTGATTGATTGATTATGTGTTTAATGGCACAAAGGCAACAAAGGCCATAGAGCGCCAAAACTATGGTGAGTGTGTCGGAGATGATTATGGGAAAGATGTGAGAGAGAGTGTGTGGTAGTTAAAACCTATCTACAGGTATGAGCGATGAGCGATGAGATTGACCAGGATAAGAGAGAGAGGAGGATGGCGATAGCAAGCGAGCATGGCAGTTAAAAGCTATCTACAAGTGTGACAATGAGATATTTACATGAGGAGTTCAGTGATATTGGATAAAAGCGGAGCAATGCTTATCTACATCTGACTAAGAAACCCACACGTGATCAAAAATGTAATGACGTTATCAAACGGCACAAGAGGGGTGTCCCCCAGTAGAAGGGCTGGGTGGAATGGGACATGGTATCTGTAGAATGCGGTGAAATACTGTTGGCGTTGATGCTCGAAGTGAGGGCAGGATGCCAGTACGTGCAAGACAGTCAAGCTGTCACCGCAGTACGCACAAGCTGGCGGATCCTGACCTCTGAGTAGGTGGTTATGCGTGAGCCATGTGTGTCCAATCCTCAATCTCGCGTAAAGAACTTCGGATGATCTGTTGATGTGTTCAGTCCGATGCGGGGGGGGAAACGTGTGGCTGTGTGAGGTGTAGCTTGTTATTTTCTTCCATTTCCCACTCCTGCTGCCACTGTGTGCAGACAGCTCTCTTTAACACTGGCAGGATGTCTTGGTAGGGTAGTCCTAGAGCTGACTCCTCTTGTGCCAACGCTCGCCGAGCCTCACGGTCGGCTCGTTCATTCCCCGGGATCCCAGTGTGGCTGGGGACCCAGCAGAGACAGATTGAAAACCCAATACAAGGTAATATAAGACCTTCGCCTGTCTAACGACCACTCATTTGCCTCTGCGTACAGACTGAGTGTTGTTTATATCTCTGATTATTCTGAGGAGGTGGGGGGTGTCTCGTACATGCGATGGCAGTGTTGTCGGAATATGGTTTAAATAGTGGTCCAGGAATTTCGAGAGTCTTTCTGTTGGTGTGTTGTTGTTAGATACAATTGGCCTGCCGGGGATGTCAGCCGTATAGAGCGCGTTGGCGTGTACCTTGTGGATTTTGGGCAGTAAATAGAAACGACCTGCGCCTGTGTTTGATGGGGTGAGATACCTGAGGTCATCACGTGTGATGAGCTTTCGTTCGTGGAGGTTCTGTATGGTATGGGTTATTAGCGCCGTGTACTCCTTTGTTGGGTCATGGTCCAGTTTGAGGTAGTGTTGCGTATTGTTGAGTTGCCTATGAGCTTCAGAAATATATTTATCTGTGGGCCAGATGACGATACTCCCACCCTTATCTGCGGGCTTGATAATGATATCATCTCTGTCAGCTAGCGCTTTGATGATGTCACGCTGTGCTTTAGTGAGGTTGTGACCACGCCAGCTTTGGGAAATACCGCGAAGGATGTCGTTGCTTACTTGTTTAATGTACAGGTCTAATGCGGGTTCTCGGCCGTGATTTGGTGTCCAGGCTGATGGTAGTCGGAGGTCGTTGTTGTTTTCTTGTGTTGTATGAGCGAAGCATTCTCTAAGGCGTAGCCGTCTCGCAAAGTCTGATATGTCTTTGTGGATTTCGTATTCGTTAACAGAATTGAGTGTAGGGCAGAACGTTAACCCCCTAGAGAGGACTTGTAGTTCGTCGCTGGTTAGTGAGCGTGATATATCTATTACGGTGCTTGCGTCAGCGTTTTCTCGGGGTGGCTCAGCGATGTTGCGGAGAGTTGTGGTTGTGGTGCTGGAAATGATTTGTTCGGCTGCTGCGTGTGTCGTGTTAGTGGGTCCGGTATCCGTGTCGTTGTTGGAATTAGGTTTTCCGAGTTTTGAGTGTTCCTTGTTAGCTAGCTCGCGATTGAGTTGTTGAATGTGTAGTTCGAGAGTGTTTGCCTCCGCGTCGGTGAGACTGATATTGTTCATATGGGCCTGGATCGTAGCGAGTTGCGCGTGGCACTGTTTCTTTAATACTTCAAGAAAAAACCGAAAAAATCCCGACGCGTGCCAAATAAGCTTCATCACAAGATATTCCAACGCACTTCCAAACATCAAAGCCATTCTACAGAAGCACGAGCCCCTCCTCCAAAGCACTGACTGACTTAGCAACATATTCACAAATCCCATACAGGTGACATACCGACGCGCAAGAAACCTGGCAGACTCCTTGGTCAATGCCAAAACCAGCAAAACGAGCGCCCCGTACACGGGAACACGACCCTGCAACCTCCCGCGCTGCAAAACATGCAAGCACATTCAACACGCTAACTCCATCAAAAGCACTGCGAGCAATTACACCCACCCCGTTAACCACGCATTCACATGCACAAGCTCCAATGTCATATACTGCATTGAATGCGGCGACTGCTCTATGCAATACATTGGTGAAACCGGCCAACAAATGAACAACCGCCTTACCGGACACAGAACCGACACGTCCAACAAACTCCCCAAAGCAGTCGCCGAACACTTTAACGTTCCTGGTCACAATTTTGACAACATTAAACTATATATTCTAGAAACCGGGTTTAGATCCACACGTGACAGACGTGATAGGGAGTCTTATCTCATATACAAGTTCAACGCTCTTCACCCGTCCGGTATCAACAAATCACAAGGTACCCTAGAAACACTTCACAAATAAAATATGCTTTTCCCTTTTACCTTCAATATCATCTGTTATGTTCTGCATGGCCACTGCTTTCTGCCCTCTTTATTGCATGCCACAACTTTGTATTACAAATATATATTTAAAAAAAAATCCCTTGCTCGTTCTGGAATTTTCCCCACGTAACCACTAACCTCCTTATCTTTCGCTATGTTTGCCAATTCGTGCCTGTTGTCCCGTTTCGTCCACGTGTTCGTGAACCTCCCATTTTTCTGTAACCGGTCTGTAGCCTAGATCACTACGTTCACATAATCCCCTCCACACTCTAACAAAGCAGCCATTCACTCCGGCCGTAGAAGCCCGTACGGACCCTTTCTTCCCTCCGGGCTGTTGACCCACAATTCGCATGAACCTTTAAACACGTCACACCTAACCCTTTAAATACCATGCCAATGATGAGGACGGTGCCCAGAAGAAGAACAGTCTCTGTTCGAAATATCGGCGACTTCTGTCCTGAGGCAACTCCCTTCCTACTTGTTAAGGATATGTTCGACAATATAACTAGCTCTCAAGGAGGTATTCGTTCGTTATATTTCGAAAGTAAAAAATAATCGAACGTAAAACGGTACAAGTCTGCATGTGCCGTGTTCGTACACTAAATGGACGAATGACTCATGGCTTGTTTGATAGACTTAGATAGATTTTGAAGTGATCTGTTAATAAACGTACTTGGAGATTTCTGAATGTGAAATCATAGGACAGAAAGGAAGGCACACAAATACAACGCAGGGTGCCGTTAATTTCTCACACTTCTGCTTTCAGGTGCAGGCAGACTTTGAAAATGGCATTCTTAGGTCCCTGGGCATTCAAAGATCAGTGAGAACAAAGTGCTTGAAGCGTTATGTCTAGATTCATCTCTTGCAGCTTTTGCATGGCAAACCGTTGCCTATGGAGGTGCGTGAATCAATCTGCATGCTCCTGAAATACGAATATTATTATGTGTTACACATCGAGATTACGAACAGCTGGTTGCAGAAAATGAAGTCACCTCTCGTGACTTAAGTAATTCATGAGAACGAATTTTGTTTTTCTTCTTGCAAACAAACAAACAAACCGTTTCGTCACATTCGTATGCAGATTATTTGCAGAAAGGCATTTCGAGAGTCTGTCCAGTACCAGTTTCCTGCATTTATCACAACGTAGGCTTTTAAGAAAAACCACACGCGGGAAAGTACATAAGCAGGCTCTGATGTCACGATTCTACGGTTCTGAGGCTGGAACATACACAGACGGATAAACACAACACATCCACAAGGTACCGGCATCGGGCTTTTTCGTCGATTGCCATTTTTCACCTCTCCGATTTTAGAACCAAGGCAGCCCTGTAGGAGAATGGCGACGTCCGCGACAATGTTCACAATATGGCAGGAGTCCACCATAGCTAGAACGGACACCGGGAACTCTTTTGGTCACTGACGACACGTATTCAGAGTTGTACATATTGAAATTCGACAGCTGAGCATACCACTATCTGCAATGTCAACGAGAATCCTGATACCCAGCGAAAAATACAGCAAGCGATTCGCCCGGACTCGGTACTCTCGTTCCTAGGCCTCCGCAAAGAACCACACGCTTCTGGTAACTATTTTCATTCGCGGGAGCAAGAAGCCTTCGCTGCCCTGGGGCTGCCGTGCCTGTCGACCAGTCAGGGACGATTAAATTTGAAAGTTTGAATCCGAAGCGTTCATATCACAACAGTTTATTTCTACTAATCTTTACACCGTGGATTTTTGCGTGATTTTTTTAGGAGTTGTTATTTGGAGTAGTTGTTGTTTGAGATTGTTATCGAAGTCTATCTTGCGAAGTGTAAACCAGAGTGAGCCCTACCTCTGGTGTGCCAAACGACCTCGGAGAGTCTCGGCGGTGAAAACGGACAGCGCGGGCGTGTATAAAACATTCAACACACTGAACGTCACATTCATACACGTTGGAGCAGAAAATTCGCTGGTTTAACGAGATTCCCACTGCATAAGTAGTATCTCAAAAGATTCCTCTTGATTTCCGATTCTCAAAAACTGCTCACACATCAAAATCCGTTCAATACTTTTCAAGATACGATCATCCGAACAAGATAAACACACGTGCAAGGGGGCCGCCATATTGGTCGGTCACAGGAAGTTATAAGATCTGCCTCCACTTCCTCCAGACCAAGTATATAACCCCTAGATCTCCCACATCACCATCCTTTGAGGGCCTTTGCCCTCACTTCCTAAGTAGGGCAAACCCAATCTGCCCTTATTCAGCTAAAGTTGGCCAAATTCTGCCAATACTTTAATCCCTCATAACTTTGGCCCTAATTACCGCAGCTTTATGCGGTAAAGAGCCTCTAGTAGAGGGTTTATTAATAAAGCTGAATAAAAAGGAAACTTAACAAAGGAACACAAAAACCCCGAAAAATCGGTTTGAAAGTTGTCACCCCTACCAAGTACGCTGAAACATCGTGGGCTACGGAGCCTAGGTGCAGGGCTTGCATATGGAATAGCCCATAACTGAAAGCGTACACACCAACAGAGCTGTCAAGTAATTGAGTATAAGTACTCAAGTTACTGTAATTAATTACTTTTTATGTAATTAATTACTGTAACTAAATACTTTTTAGAATCACTAATTGTAATTGTAACTTAATTACCTTTTTATTGTAACTTGTAATTAACTGACAATTACTTCCCTCAATTACTTTTTCGGCGCGTGACGAGAATGACTGCTCAACGCTCAACAAATGGTGACGCCGCCACCCGGCAACCTTGATCGACCACGCACGGCTCGGCTTGCCGGCTTGCCCAAAGCAAGCCAAGTCCAGCCAGATGCTGTTCCAGCGTCCAGCCTTTACTTCCTGCCGAAGCGGACGCGCGCGGGTGTTTATGCACTTGTGATGGGGGATGATTCTTCGACGTCGTCCGTCGAAACGGTTGAAACGGACAAAAACGGAGTCCTACCCTGGCCGTATTATGCGCGTTTCTTCGAAGCTAATGGAAAAATTGACGGGAAGAACATAGAGGTGAAATGCAAGCTATGCATGCCGAAAACCAAGGTACTGAGGACATCTACGCTCAGCACATCGAACTTAAGAAAGCACCTCATGGTAGGTAATTGAAACAGCAGAGCACTACTTAATTCATCATTCATAAGCTATCGTCAAGGTACCTTTACGGAGTGAATAACGCGGTTCGTGATGCATTCAGCACATAATTCCTATAGTTTCGGATTGTAGCAATGATCTTCGCGTGAGCATAAAAACGACGAAGCTATCCTCAGCATGTTGGTACAATGTTGGTCATATGAACCCTGTTGATCATGTTGGTCATATTATCACATATCTCTATGTATGAGCCGTGAACAAGAAAAAAAAATGGCCTGCTTTATCGCGGTTACGTGAGAGTCCGAGCGTGTAGCCTGGGTGTGATTTTGAGCCCTTGAATACCGTGCCGTTCCGGACGAATCGAGCACATTTGCTTGCTGCGTTTCCAGCGGTCGTATAACGGCTGACTTGCTCGTGCAACCGATTTTGTGTACAGTCGTTCATTTTGATGCCTCATATCAGAACGATGAGGTGACCTTGCGTTTGCGAAGAGCTGTGCTGTCATCTGTATGTTGTCCGTGTGAGCAGCGTGACGATAAACAGCAAGTTAACTAAATCCGTCATATCATTTAGCGCCTTCACCCGGAATCGCTGCGAGCTGAGAAAAGAAAGACAGACGCCGCGAAAAGAAAGAGAAAAGCAGCTGACAGTGGGGAGGCAAGTGCGCCAACCAAACAAGTAGCTGACATAAGAGCGTTCACGGCGGGCCCAACATTGTCCCACGGTATGCATGAATTGTTTAGAGATTCCCTTGTGATAATTTGTTTTTCAGTAGCACTGTCGTTCTAACAAATTCCCTCTCTGTTGACAGGCACCCTAAACAAAATGATCCGTGGTATGATAGTCCAGGGTGGGCTGCCGTTTTCCATTGTTGAACAGCCGCATTTTAGACAGATCCTAGCTGCAGGCTTTCCTGGGCGAAATATTGACTCTCGTGGTACACTAGTACAGAAGCTGCAAGCTGAAACTTTGGAGCTCAAGGAAAGTCTCCGTGAAGAACTTGCAAAACTGAACTATGTAGCTTCAACAGCAGACTGTTGGTCTGTTCACAAAAGGTAATGTTTTCATTGCTGTTAGCCACTGTTCATTTTTCAAAAATATTTCAGGTCCTACTTGGGTGTAACTGCACACTGGATTAACGAAGAAACCCTCAAGAGGGGGTCCGCTGTCCTTGCCTGCAAGCGACTCAAAGGAAGTCATACATTTGACGTACTAGCAGCTGCTCTTGAAGGAGTATATAATGACTACAATATCCTGGATAAGTTAACTTCTACAACGACGGACAATGCGTCTAACTTTGCAAAAGCGTTTAGGTGTGTAGGACAGCTCTTTGGATGTTGCACTATATGGAGTGAACTTCATGAAATGAGTCGAAATGTTTCTGATCTTGACCGATTTCAGCCAGTTTGCAAGGTTTCCTGACTACGAAGGTGAGGCAGCGCAGACCAGTGAGACCAGTAGTAATGTGGATGGCTATGACGATGCGGTCCCTGTTCTGATCTATGACGTACTAAGGGCATCAGACGAAACCAGATTTGAGTACTCCCTCCCGCGTCATCAACGGTGCGCGTGTCATCTGCTTAGTCTGGTAGCCACCAAGGTGAATATTCCTTTAAAATGTGACAACCTGTAGAATTACTCTTATATTTTAATTTTTTAGGACATACAGAAAGCAAGCATGCCTCCCTCATTAAAAAAGCAACACAGTCAGACGTACGCCAAATGTTCTGCCATTTGGAATAAGCAAGCAAGGTCCACTTCCTTCGCGGATGCTGTCAAAGACTGCTGCGGCTCATATCTTCCCACACCATGTGTGACTCGATGGAATTCCATGTACATAGCACTCAAGTCTCTCCACGACGCTCTTGTGAGATGTGATGCAAAACTCAAGGACGTTTGCGAGAAGTTCGGACTACCGCGTTTCACAGCTGGCGATAAGGAGTTCATGCAAGAATATGTAGCTATCACAGCGCCACTCGTGCAAGCGCTTGACCTCCTTCAACGAGAGCAAATCATGTTTATGGGATATCTGCTTCCCACTATTGCTACAGTGAGAGGAAAACTAGTGCAGATGAAGGAACAGCAGTCCCTTAAGTTCTGCATGCCGCTGCTTGAGAGCATGGTTGAAGGCATTGATGCAAGGTTTGGCGAAATGATGACCGACAGGCACCTCATTGTGAGTTCCGTATCACATCCAAAATTCAAGGCAGAATGGATTGAGGATACTCCACGTAAACAAAGCGCGCTCGCGTATTTCAGGAATGCGCTAGAAGTGTTGTCATTCACCAAGAAGCCGCAAACGGATAAAGAAGGATCTTCTGATGACAGTTCTCCCGACAGGTTTTTCACCTTCCAGAGAAACAAGCAAAAATGTGCTCCGCCATGGGAGGAGGAGTTTGCAAAGTATATTTCAATGCCAACCTCGAATTCTCTCAATTGCTTGAATGGCCTGCCCCTTATAAAAGACCTGTTCCTGAAGCACAACACGTGTCTCCCCAGTAGCGCATCTGTGGAAAGGTTATTTAGCATCGGTGGGACCATCATGGTGAGGAGGAGGGCGAGTCTTATGGATGAAAATTTCGAGAATGTCCTTTTGCTAAAAACCAATGGGCACTATCAGGTACCATTGTAAAGGCAAACTTTCTATAAGAATAATAGTTAAAATATTATCATCATTTTAACTTTGTTATTCTCTAGTCATTCTGTGTACCTGCTATCAGCTTCCATTGTAAACGCAAACTTTCTATAATAGTGATAACAGTTAATATAATATTTTTACTTTGTGTTATCCTCTAGTCATTCTGTACACCAGCTTCATTTGAATAAACAGATTCTGACAGTTCACCAGCAGCAGTGCACCATTCCTTTGCGTTATATGAAAAAGTAACTTAAGAGTAATTCAATTACATTTGGACAGTAACTGTAACTGTAACTCAGTTACATTTCAGTTTCGGTAACTGTAACTGTAATTAAAGTACTTTCAAAGGCATGTAACTGTAATTGTAATTTAATTACATTTTGAATGTAATTTTGACAGCTCTGGTTACATCTCAACTGCAGCCTCATCAAAAGTGACACCTGCTGTGTTTGTGTCTTCCCTGTGCATCACTTCGTGGTTATCCAATGTCATAAGAGGTCCATTTCTATACCTTTCTGGTAGACTGTCAAAGCTGTTAGCCTCCACTTGACCAAATATTGCAAAAAAATGTTTGCATGGCAATCCTGTTGCGAGGAAGTCCTTGCAGCGACACCAGGTCACCGGAGCTCATCCAAAACTGCCGTCAAACTAAGGAAGCCGCCATTAGGCGTCCCCGTGTTGCCAGGCCGGAACTGGCGGAGCCCGCTAGTTTTGGCGGAGGAAATCTGAACAATGGTTTTGGTTCATGTTTGTCGTTTTGTCACTGCGTGTACCAAACAAAGATGTGTGAAACGTGATAAAAAAGCGGTTAAATCTAGAGTGGGGTCATATGTTGTGTGTTTTATTGTTCCGATGTATTCTTTTAGACTAGCCTCCACCTCTGAGCTTTCTAACTCGAGCCTACTTAGATTTCGGTTTCTATTCCGTGGTTGTCAAACCTGTCAAGCCGTAAAACGCGTGGACGTGTCTTTAATTAGTACGGTTATTGGCGATTTCAAAGATATCGTGGTTACCGACGCCTTTAAATGGAGCCGAAATTCGAGAGCTTCGACGCTCTGTTTCGGAAGTCAGAACATAAACATGAAACTGCCCATTGGCCTCTGGTGATGGAACTCAGGAGCACCTTTCCTAAAGTAAGTGGCCTGCTTTTCCCACTTTCATGTGTGTGAAATTCGTCCACTATGTTTTTGAGTAAATTAAGTTTGTCTTTCCCTGGCCGTGCAGCTTTGTACATCAGAGTGCCAGTATGTACAAACATAGCTTTATATCTGTAACATCCACCCAAACCTTTTAATTTCAACATCAGAAATGTTTTACTAACACAGCATTGACAAGAGGGCACATGCCCCAAGGTAGCATGCCGCTTAGCACCCACGTTATCCCAGCTACTTATATTTGTTTGATCCCATCTGCCATGTCGCCATCACCATCTGAGAAAAGGTACCAAAAGAAGCAGTGCAAGTTACTAAGAAAATAACTGCATTTCAGATACAAGTACACACACATATAGGAGCACCTTGTATTTTCCTCAAGATAATACAAGCACTCAGATATTTTCACTCTGGGAATACGACAAGCAGATGCTGCACCATCCCATTAACAATGGCAATCCAGAAGATGTGGGTTCGATCCCTACAGCTGGCTAACCTTTTCAGTGACTTTCATCTTTCACCATTAACAGCTCCACTCGGGAAGGCTCTGGGGATGCATGCACCTGGAGCTGGAGATCCTATAGCTTTTTTTCGACACATTTGAAGGTGTATTATGCGTGTGCTACATGAAGATCAAGAGGGCACTACTTGTGTTGTTAATGAAAATTTGTCGCCCTCACAGGCTCCCACGACAGCATACGGAACGATATTCGATATGGGTTCAGCGACTTGAGGAAGTGAATGTGAAATCCTACACTGACTGCAAACACGACCTCATGTGCTCCACTCATTTTCAGCAATGCTTCTTTTATGGTGGACACAGTCGAGCTGTACTGAAGCCTGGTGCATGCCCTAGCATTCCGGCTCCAGGTCAACAAAGTATACATGTTCAGGTGATGGAGCTTACACTGTTTCATTCCTTTTAGTGTCAGTGTGCCCCTGTACTTCTCTGTGAATTTTCTCAATTTTACCCTGCTCGTGCTTGTGTGCAGGTCATGCAAGAGTATACCAACAGCAAAGCGTGTCTCAGATGCAAACCTCTTCAAGCATTTGCCATGAAGCCATGACACAGGAACGGCTCCACTTGGGTCATTCAGTTGAAAGTCTGCTTGCAGCGTACTTTTTGCTTGAGCAAGGGTTTTCAAATCCTTTAAAAAGTAAAGTACTAATTAAAAGTACACGATTGCTGCATAAATGCAATTTTAAAAGCCAGAAAAGCCAAAAAAGGGTGGCCAGATAGTTTGTGTGAGGCATATTCATCTAGCACGTGTTACATGACTAAAATTCATGTACTCACCACAAAACTATGGCTTAAATATTTGTGCAATTGTACCAAAACCAAGGAAGAATCTTCAGCAAAGTGCGCGGGCACTACGACTGTCTACATCAAGCAGCTATGTGCTGCAACATGTTCTACATCATGGCTGCTCAGTCAATCATCTCTTTTATATGGGGAGTACCGACACTGTCAGTGCAGCGTGGCGTGGTGAATGCTCCTGTGTAATACAGTCAAAGCTTGTTGCAGAGAAAGTCAATGCAATTGTATTTTCACTGAAACAAAATAGAATCATCTCTTGATTGATGAAGTTCACAAATTCCTTTATTTTATTAACAGTGCCCTCTCAAACAAAACCCATTCCCTTATTTATTGCAAAATTATAAGCCTCGCTTTATGAATCTCAATCAATTGTAATATTTTGCAGGGATATTGACCATTCATAAATTGTGTGTTAATTCTATTTGATACAATAAAGTAGACCACTCATGATCACCATCCATACTTTTAATATAGAGGTGTACCTGTGTCGAACAGCCTGTGTACTTACACCATTATATTTACGGTCTGACTTTTTCAAGTTAAACTCATCTCCTACTGATTATTACCCCGAATCAGTTGAGCCCCCATTTTGGTTGAACATGATCTCTGTCTGAACTCCAGTCCTGTATCATCTCTGCTAATTGGTGGCAATATGAATGTGTATGGTGTAAAATTATTTTAGTGCAAAAATAAACTATGCAAGGCATGTTTGATATCACAACATTCAGCATTTGTCACCATTAATTGTGACAACTGTATATTTGACTTCCTTTCAGTGGCACAGAGAAAAGAGAAAAATTACGAAGCTTATAACACCCAAATGCATCAGCAGCACCTGATGTCATCCTGATTTACAGATGGGAAACTGAAAGACTGTACCTCCACGTTTTTCTTCCCTTTTCTAGGGAGCATACTTTTAAAAAACGACAGACTCAAGTATAGTTTGCTCAGACGTAGCGCTGTGGAACAGCATCCCAACAACGACTACGTTTTTACCTGCTCCTTGGCAGCAGATACATGGCTGTTGACTACCCCGTGAAACAGCTTAATTTTACTGTACTGTTCTCTAATGAAGTCGTGACTCGCATTAGTAAACAGATTTTCTTTGTTGCAACAAAGTTGTGTGTTGCTCTCTCATTCACCTACACGTTTCCCTCTACTTCGTGCATTCGAATAGCTATTCTGCCTGAATCACGGCAGACTGTGATATCGTACATCGACCTACAGAGCTCTGTGCCGAGTACCGTCAACATGCGCAGTTCATTCGATGCAAACAATTTGATGCATATGTTAATAGTTCAATTGCATGATGCAGCTAGCACGCTGATCCATATGCAGCGTACCTCACTTCGCTAAACTTGAAACAAATTCACAAAAACGAACGCAGGTCATCGTTCATGGTAGAAGTGGTAAATGGTACGCAAATGACCACAGCACCACCATACACACACTACTCCAACGATGAAACATCAGTTCTTTCATGTACTACTCCAACAAACGCTACAACGTAAACAAGGCTTGAAGCCCGGAAGCCACAAATCACCAATTTCACAAAACTGTGCAGCATATTGTAGATCAAGAACTTCGAAAAATACGTTCCCCCAATACACAAACCGACGATTTCGCATCATCTTCGCCTTCGCAGTGCTTCTTGTTGACATTAGGAGCATTTAGGCTTGGCTTGGACAAGTTGTCAGTTGGATGGCTTGGATTGTGTCTGTAATCCACTTGGATCCAAACAATCATCCAACTTTAGGCACAGCGTGCCCAGACGCTTTATGCTTTGCGCCAAGCATGGGGAGAGATATTTCTGTGCTAATAACTGTGGGACGTCTGATGGCTGCCGCCGCCGTTTGACGCGCTGAATAGGGAGAAATGCATGGGAAGATGGCGACTTACTCCCACCTGAGCGACACCGTGGATGATTTACGTCAACCCTGTGTATCGTCCCTGGCTGGCTTTCAGAAGCCACATGAAAAATGCCAGGCTGACTCTCACTGAGTATGTCATCTCTGGCATATTCCTCTGTAGCTGTCGTTCGTGACATCATGTGTCTTACTATTTTCGGTGGCCTGTCATGTGGAAATGCTGGTAGGTTGTCATGATAGTTGCGGTACCTTAAGGAACACTTTGCATTATTTTGTACGTACACCATCTGACGATCGGGAAGAAACCTTCCAACAAGGACCGTGATCAGAGATACAAGGCTTCTTCTGCTTCCGTTTTGTTTGACGTAGTGCTCCTGAAGGAGTCGGTTTTGGGTATTGGTACGATTGTTGGTGTTCACCTGGAGACCAAGACGATGGCACTACACCCACAATTCAGGAACAGAAAGCCAGTGTTGAGACAGGTAGTGTTGCAGCTTCTCATTTTGCTGCCATTCCTCTGTTCCTTTGAGGTGTGCTACTGCCTCTGCGTACTCTACTTGCGATGCAGAATGACTTATACGCCTGAGCATTGTGAGGAGACGTTCCTTGTCTGTCACACCGTTAGATTTATATCACACCATCGCTTCCAGGACTGCTCTCTGTGAAAGTCACACAGAGCAATCTGCGTGTCAGGAGACTAAGCCTGAATGGAGTTTATTTCTGGCTTCGAGTAGTCCACCATGAAGAATCGTGGTCTCCAAGAGGGGCACCACTCTTTAAAAAATAGCAAGGTCTTCTGGTATGAAGTCCGCTGTTTCGAACTGCACAGCAAACACACCTACCATCATGTAATTAACTGATGTTTTCACAACTATGAAAAACAAAGGTATTGTGTAGTCAGTTGTTTTATAGGTGGCGTGAGACATGTGACGCTGTTGGCATGAGCTCCTTCGTAAACTGGGACTGGTAGCAGAACAGGAGGGTGTCGGACCACTCTAATGTCACAGTCTCAAGTGCATCATCTGTTCTGTCATGTTGTTGTGGTATCTCTCTTGGTTTGTAGGGCCGGAACAAGATATCCCCCCCCCCCCAGACAGTTCTTTCTCTTTCAGTTGCTGGACAAGATCAAGTGCATTTTTCTGGTCTGAGAGACTACACCTGTCCTTGCGTAGTATGCGAAACACGTAACTGGCGATACAGGCCGCGTTGGGTAGAACGCTCTTGAAGATTTCGGTGGTGGGTCTTTACCCGCAAACAGAACACCTTCTACGTAGACCTTAAGGCGCTTAGCAAAATTATGTACAGACGTCATTCCCTCTCGAACAAAATCGCTGAGCTTGTCCCTCACCTCACTACATACTGACTGAGCCAAATCAGAGTAAACATAAAAGGCATGCTCCGTGTGGGCTTCTCTTGCAGGGATGCTCAGATACCACCTGTACACATTCGAGCCACATCGTGCTTGTTATCCAGGTCACGTCGTAGCTTTGACAATGTTTCCTTTGATGCTGCTTTTGATGCCCTGGATCTCTTTCCATGGTTTCCCAAGGGTTTAATCTGACAACAAGAGATTATACTTCAGCATACACTGCAAGTGTCCTATAGGTCGCAAGTTATACAGTGAATGACTGATAACGCGAATGACTGTGTCCTTTAAACTGCTGCATAAGCTCTCGAGTTGACGTAGTATTGCACTCATTCACAGTACAGTATAGGTATCAAAAGGAGCAGAAATGTGGCTATTTCTTTTAATATACAGGGTGTCTCGCATAACGTGTCAAAATGATAACATATGACTATTTCTTGGAAGGTTACACGGTCAACAGTGCTTGACACCCGAGAACTTTTGCCGTCGCTTGATGCCCACTAGGTCAATTTTTGATTGTGGGACTTTTTTTTCTTTAGCTAATCCCTGCAAATTGCCAAGTGAACCTCAAATTTTCTTTGGAGAGGCAAAGAGTTCTTCACGAGTTTGCCCACATCCATCATAAGTATAGTCGACAGAGTACTCAAAGTAGCTTGAATTTATTAGCAAAAATAGACTAAAATTGCTACTTGGCCACTCTCACTCTGCAGCGGAAAAAATTGGGCTCGCAAAGAAGTGAGGAGAAGAGGATGACAAGATCACATTGTAATTCAGTCCTTCATTCAACTTCCGATAGCAACTGGATCTTTCGCCCTTTCGCAACAGCGAGGAAGTGAACAAACCGATGTAATAATCCTCTTTCCATCGCTTCTCTGTCGGCCTAATTTTTTGCGTCGCTGGTGTGGGAGAGGTGTGGCAGCAATTTTCACCTACTTTTGCTAATTAATTTCAGATACTTCGAGTACTCTGTTGACTGTACTTTTGTTGGATGTGAGCAAACTCGCGAAGCACACTCTACCTGTGCAAAGAAAAACTGGGCGAGGCAAAAATTATACCAAGTAGATGAATATATTTTAGAAAGAAGGTTGAGGTGAGGTGAGGAAGATACTCTAGAGTGAAGGTTGAGCTGAGGTGAAGTGAGAAAAATACTTCAGAAAAAAGGTTGAGGTGAGGTGAGGAAAAAGCGTTCTGGAAAATGTTGAGGTGAGGTGAGTTGAGGAATATTTTTCAGAAACAAATTGAGGTGAGGTGAGGAAAATAATTTTAAAAGGAGGTTGAGATGAGGTGAGGTGAGGAACGAAGTCCCCCCGAAAAATGAGGTGAGGTGAGGTGAGGAAAAACATCTGACGAAAATTGAGGTGACGGCAAAGATCGTGAGGGCATTTGCCCACCTGTGCTCGTAAGTGCTGCCCCATATGTGACACTATCTCTATATTCGTAGTGAACTGACGCCAGCACGAATGGATGTGACATACTTTCGCGGTTTCGGAGAGCAAATCGATTCGAAGCGACCGTCCTGGTGAGTTCTTGTAACGTCCCAAAATGTGACATCTGAGTGCTGTATAGTTCGCCGCCGTGTACACACATAATGCATGACAGCACGGTATTCTGCTCGCTTCACATACATGTCTACAGTGGTCAACGTAGCCCATCAGAGTGTTCAAAACACAAGGGCACCTTCCGCAACGATGCATTACAATAAGAGCGACTTGATCACCCTATGAGCCAGGACGCATGACACACGGAGATCTGAAACCAGGGAGACGCCTCACAGCAAACGCGAGGCACGATTTACTAGTGTCCCATAAGTTCAACAAAAACAAGGCATACGGTGCACCACGCGGTGCTCAAATCGCAAAGAACAGGGTGTGCGAACAGAAATGTGCTTACCTGGCTACGTGCATTCACGAGATTTACCCTCCTTCCTCAACGATCGTCTGCGCACGATGTTCGGCGTCCGGCGATTGTGAATGACGGCAATGACCCGTACTTGACTTGGCCTTGCCTCCGCATTGAAGTTTTTGGCCGGCGCATGATGATGGCGTCACCGTTTTACGTAGTTTTCGCAGGATTTGTGATTACGGTAACACGCCGTCGTCAGATACTATTAAACGCCCGTAGAAATCACAGTATTTTTTTTACAGAGTAGTTAAAATTTCGAGCTCCTTGCATTATAGTAGCGACTTCTTAAAAATCAAACAAAGAAGGAGAAACGTCAAGTCAAGTCAAGTCAACGTCAGTCAAGTACTCGCTGTATGTTGATGATGTCCAAATATCATATTCTTCCTGCAACCTAGCCATGTGCGAAAGACAGCTACAGCTCACAATTAACAGGCGAACTAAATGGTCCAGTGAAAATGGCTTTCAATTCTCCCCAGACAAGACCGTGTGTGTACCATTTTCAAGAGTTCGAGGAATGTCTCCCGAGCCATCACTTAAAATGAACGGCAGTGATCTTGTTGTAGGGACAGAATGTAAATTTCTAGGTCTAGTCTTTGACAAAAAGCTTACTTTCCTTCCCCACATAAAAATATTGAAGGCTAAACGCGTGAAATCTTTGAACCTTTTAAAAGTCATGTCTCACATGTCTTGGGGAGCAGACAGAGAAACATTGTAGAGGGTCTACATGTCTACAGCTCGGTCCAGGCTGGACTACGGATGTGCAATTTATGGATCGGCACGCCAATCTGTCCTAAAGTGCTTAGATCCTATACATCATCAGAGCTTGCGCCTGGTCCTCGGAGCATTCCGAACGTCACCCGTTCAAAGTCTATACGTCGAATGCAATGAGTGGTCTCTAGGAAGGCGACGAGCTTATCTTAGTGTCATGTACGCACTGAAGATTCGTACTTATCCACAACATGCGGCGCTCTCATGCGTTACAAGGACGCCTTTTGAACAACTGTTCCTAAGCAAGTCTTCAGTCGTCCCTCCTTTTAGCATGCGAGTTTTACGAGAAGTTGAATTTGATGATTTTACCCACTACAACACTCCGCTTTTGCAATCTGGTGGGAGCCTGCCTCCATGGCAACCACCACCACATTCCAACTCTTCACTGACCAAGTACACAAAAAGCGATACTTCCACGGCTGTGCTGCAGCAGGTGTTCGAGGGTTTAAGAGAAAGCTTTGGAAAGCACGTAGCGTTTTATACGGACGGATCGAAGACTAATGCTGGTGTATCTTGCGCCATGGTAACTGGGACAGTCACAATAACTCATCGTTTACACAAAGTCATGTCGATATTCAGTGCAGAGGTTTATCCCATCATCATAACACTCAACTACATTTTACAACATTGCATTGTGTCATCAGTCATCTATACAGATTCCCTCAGCTCTTTGCAGGCAATATGTTGTCCAAAAAAACAAAAAAAAAATGCTTGTGCAGCGAGCACGACGTCTAGCTAATACAATGACTAACAGGGGCTGCCGTTTAAACCCTTTGCTGGGTACCAAGCCACGTGTGCATACAGGGTAACGAAAATGCGGATCGTGCAGCTGCAGCTGCACTTTCAGCTGACATAACAGTCTTTGATGTCCCTGTTCAAGACCTCAGGTTATTTTTGATGAATGCTATCACCACGAAATGGCAGCAATTTTGGAGCACACAAGAGCAGAATAAGCTACACTTGGTGAAGCCTCAAACAGCAAATCGCTCACAAAGTCTTGAAAACAGGTTACACGATGTCTTCAGGTGCATGTTAAGGGTTGGACACACATACATGACTCACGGGTTTTTGCTACGTGGGGAGGACCCACCTGAGTGCGTGCGGTGCAGAGAGCCCATTTCTGTCCAACACATTCTAATTACATGTCCATTACATGAAAGTTATCGTCAGCGTCATTTCACTGAATTTTATCGTTGCTCTTTACCTCTTCATCCAGCTCTTTTGCTGGGTTATGAGGCTATTGTTCCTTTTACTGGGGTACATAATTTTTAAAGAACATTGGATATCTTAACAAACTGTGAATTTACAGTGAGCTCTTTTCTTACCCTTTCATGTTTTTTTAAGCCACCACTAGCCAAGTTGTTTTATTATGAGCATTTCAGTTTTAACTGGGTTCATCGCATTACCTTGTTGTTTGGCGGATTATAGCCCTAGTAGCTTTTGCGCAAAAAAAAAAAAACAAATCATCATCATCATCATCAACAACATATTGAAGAAAATGTATTGATGCTTGACTCAGTCTTTGATGCTGCATAATGTTATTCAAAGGCCATTGATTTTCGTGGTAAAACCTTCCTAGTTTATGTATGTACATCTCAACTTTTTTGGAAAATATCAGAGATTCGAAAAGAATCAAAGAAGACATCTCAGCAGTCATCGACCACATCAAGACACGAGTGGACAAAGCAATACTCCTAACAATTGCGTCATGCCCACTTGTCTCTAAAACATCGAGGGCATGGCACACGCTTCACTAAGTGAACACACATTTACAGACACTACAGTGTGGTAAGTTGCTCAGATAATGCAATAAATACTCTCATGACATAGCCGACTATGGAAAAAAGATGAAGTGGCATCCTTGTGCAAATTTAATGTTTACTGTAAACGCTGTATGTATTGTGGCAAGGAGAGACTGTTTATTCGGGTTGATCCTGGAACTTCCAGAAACGGGAGCAATCGAGCGTGCCGGATACGATGATCACGATGGCAATCGTCTGTCTCACAACTTCCCCCGGCGGAGAAAAGGAGCCAACCTGGCGACTGATGAACATGCATGTTCTGACGACTGATGAACGGGGTGGTTAGGGGGTGATGAAAGGCTTAAGAGGACATACCACCCCCTGTTTTCTATGTGAACTTTGCATAGGTTTTGTGGCTGAACTACGAGACAGATCGTATTGCGGAAACCTTCATTGGAAAGGTGACGTCAAGATCTCTTAACTCTGGGAACTGAAATATCGCTCTAGCGTTGTAATTTTTTTTTACGGACCCCTGAAGGTGGGAACCCCTCTGTTTTCTATGTGAACTTTGCATAGGTTTTGTGGCTGAACTACGAGACAGATCGGAATGCGGAAACTTTCATCGGAAAGGTGACGTCAAGACATCTTAACTCTGGGAACTGAAATATCGCTCTAGCGTTGTAATTTTTTTTTTTTAAAGAAAAAGAAATGAATTTTGTCGCTACAGCTTCAAAAAATCCAAATAAATAAATGAAAGCAAATAAAAACAATCCGCTTCTGAGGTTAACCGGGGACATGTTTCAGGATTCAAATGACGCGTTTTTTGTGTGTTTTTAGCATTCTGTTTTTCCGAAAAAGAATTAAAAGTGAGTACAGGCATGCATCCAAGGCGTTTACCACTGATTCCGGAAGGTGGCGCCGTCCGCTCGCAGCGCCCGAACGTAGTCCGCTCGTAACCATCCGCGTATTGCGCAGCAGCTGATCGGCGTCCGTGGTTTCGGCGGTTCGTCCTGAAGTGACCAATTCGTGGCTAAGTTACGCGTTTTTTTCACTTTCTTGTCCTGTTCATTTGCTCTCTGTCCTTGTGTGTTTTCTGCGTGTTCATAGTATTTACCCATTATGGCTCGAAGTCACGTCTACGGACAACGGAAACGTAAGAAGAAGGACTTTGCGAATTTACGTGGTAGAGGCAGGCATGTGACGGAGCCTGCGGATTTGAGAGATTTTGGTAATGCAGGATGCTCCAGCCGTGCTGTTCCCAGTGATCGTTGCACTTCGACGACTCCACATCGCGCAGATACCCTTGTAGGCTCAACCTTTGGTGGTAGTGTTGTTCCTCAAACTGTAACTGATGCCGGTCGGAATGCTTGTTTCGCTTCGAGCACAAGCGAAATTCGTCCTTCAAATTCGTCATTTGCTGATTCAGCTGAGGTAGATAATGTAGTCCCCTGCAGTTCAGGTTGTGACGAGCTTGCCGGTTCCAGAGCAAGTCCCGTTCCAATCACTGCCGCTGTTACACCCAGTCGATCTTCATCTTTCGATACTGGCAATGTTCACCAGACACAGAGTCAGCGCACAAGCAGTGTGAATGGTCGGCGTATAGTGGAGATTGATCACTTCTTCTCGTCTTTGCAAAGTTTGTCGGTACATAGTCCGTTTGGTTGCGGCCTGGCTGACATGGAAATTGTATCAGAACATCGGCGAGGTCTGTGTAGCTCTTTCAGTTTGAAGTGCAGGATGTGTCTGAGGAAAGATGTAGTCACAACAGAGGCACCAGTTGATCAACTTGTTCAACAACGCATGGACGTCAATTCCTCAGCAGTGAACGGTATCGTGTCTATAGGTTCTGGTTTCTCAGGCCTTCGCGAGCTCCTAGGTGCTCTGGACATACCCGGCATGGCTGGTAGCACGTACAGTAAGTATCAGGATATTGTTGCTAAAGGAATCGACGAAACAGCTTGGGAAGAAATAAGAAAAGCAGGCATTGAGGAAGCTCGGTTAGCTAGGGAGGCTGGGGACGTCGATGCTGACGGTTTTCCTATAATTACGGTCGTTGCCGATGGTGCTTGGTGCAAACGTTCATACAAGAACAAGTACGACGCTCTTTCTGGCTTGGTAAGTAAAAATTTTTATCTACACTTAATAAAGGTGCCCGAAAAAGGAGGATTTATCTTGCACACCGCTTGGCAGACGGGATATACAGGAAGTCTGTGCCCACCATTTGTGGAAAGAACACTATGAGCATTTATTTGGAGGAAAAAGTTGACCCCTCTGGTGCTATTAGTGGCACTGCTGTCTTTTGGTAAACACACTTTCTAGAGTGGTATACATCCTGTGGCATTAATTCGTATGATACGCGTACAAATGCATAATTCCTCGAAACATTGTCATTGGGGGTAGAGTTTTGTGGAATACAATCCTGACATTTTTTCGTTTTTGCAGGCTGTAATTGTTGGGTACCGCACAAAGAAAGTACTGTTCCTAGGCGTCCGGAACAAATTTTGTACACTTTGCGCAAGTTCCAAGGCAGGGTCGAGCCCAAAAAAGCATCTGTGCTTCAAGAACTGGGACAGCAGCTCTACCAGTATGGAGAAGGATATCGTCGTTGAAGGCTTCAGGCGCAGCATTGAGTTGCACGGGGTAAAGTACTTGCAGTTGATCGCTGACGGTGATTCGAGCACATACAAGTCAATTCTTGAAGCTGCACCGTACCAGCATCAGGTAGTTCAGAAGGTAGAATGTCGCAACCACCTTCTTCGAAACTATGTAAGTCGTCTTCGAGATGTTGCTTTGGCAAAGAGAACAACCCCCATTCCCCCATCGTTGAAGAAGCTACTTCTGGATAATGCTGTTCGACTAAGAGTTGGAGTTGCTAGGGCTATTCACTATCGCAAAGAGCAGGCCGAGTTCAGCAAACAAGATCAGATTCGGAACCTGGTGGCTGATATCCGTAATGGGCCACTCCATGTGTTCGGCGACCACGCAAAATGTGCGGGTTACTTTTGCAGTGGTCCAAAAGAAGGGGAAGTCAATCACGTCCCAGAGCTCAGGAAATGCGGACTTTTCAATGAAATCCTTGTAGCGATGAGTCGTTTGGCAAACAATGGTAGCAGCTTGATCCTTGACGTTAACAATAATGCTGCAGAACATTTCAATTCTCTCGTTGCAAAGTTTTCTGGCGGTAAAAGAATAAACTTTTCCCAGAGGGGATCATTCGGAATGCGGGCTTCAGGAGCTGTCGTGTCTTTCAACTCTAAGCAGTACCATCGTGCTCTACATAAGGCAGTGTACAACACCAGCCCTGGGAAGTATGCAAAAGTTATGCTGAAGCGTAAAGCAGCTGTTCGTGCTGCTTGCATAAGGCATCGGAGTTCTGGGGCTGCTCGCTGTAAGCGTTCACTTGAAGGTGCGCCTTGCAAGCGTGCTTCCAGCGACAACCACTATGGTTCCATAGTGGATGCTCCAGACATGAACCACGATGACTATGTTGAAGCTGCTGCGGCGTACAAGGATTCCCTTGTGCTCTCCCAACCAGATGCAGAGCAGCTCGAGGCTGATACTCGAGGTCAAGAAGGGAGAACTTTGTGGATGCAGGAGAGGCGAAAGCGACTCACCGCTTCTAATTTTGGCAAGGTATGCAAGATGCGAGATGCAACGAGCAGTGCAAGTACTGTTCGTTCCTTGCTCTATGGTCATTTTGACACTGAGGCTCTCCGATATGGTCGCGACACTGAGCCCATTGCAATTGCTAAGCTGCAGGATGAGTTAGGGGTGACTGTTTCACCATGCGGCCTTGTTGTTGATCAGGAGTTTGCATACCTTGCTGCAACACCTGATGGGCTTGTCGGTGATGACACTGTCGTGGAAGTGAAGTGCCCTTATTCGGCTCGGCCCCTTACCCCTGTGGAGGGAGTGCGGGCAAAAAAAATCACCTTTTGCACTATTGATAACTCTGGTAATATTTTGTTGAAGGAAAACCATGACTACCACTATCAGGTGCAGGGACAGCTCCACATCACTCGACGTCAGTTTTGTCTTTTTGTGGTATATTCTGGCGAGGAAATTTTTGTCCAGAAGATCGAGAGAAATGATGGCTTCTGGAGCAAAATGATTGGCCACCTTCAACTGTTCTACTCGCATAGCCTTCTACCGGAGTTGGTTGACCCTCGTCAGTCCCGTGGGCTGCAGCTCAGAGATAACAAGAAGAGTGACCATCAGGTTGCCTCGCTCTGTGATGCCGCCAAAACAACTTCCAATCAGGGCGATTCATCCAGAAAGAGACGGAAGACTGGTAAAGATAACTCACCTGCCGCTGTTCTGTAATTATGGCTAGACTGTGGATTTACGTGTCATTTAGTTTGTGCGGCTCCACCTTTGCCAAGTGTTTTAATGCATATTCATCCATTTTGCTTCATAATTTACTGAATGTTTTTCCATATACATGTCTTCGACTTTGGCTCAGGCTGCATATCTTCACGTTTGTGTTTCATATTTAAGTTACCTTTTTCCATTTTTACTGTGCATATCTGTGCATATTTTTCAATTTTCCTAAATATTTATATTAATATATTTCTATGTATAAATCCACAGACTACTCGTGCGATGCTTGTCATATTTTAAACATGGCGTAAGAGTGTGAAATCTGAATCCAGCCATCAGCACGTGAGGATCTAAGTATGAGAATGGTGCACAATCTCCCAACCGTAGAACCGTCTTCCCCGGCATTGTTGAAACACGTCCACACGTTGATGCTATATGTGTGAGGCCATCATGGTATTCTACCTTGGCTTGAGTGTATGAAGATATAGCAAAGCTGTCCCCAAACCGTCGTTCTTCCCAGGCATGGTTGAAACACGTCCACACGTTGATGCTACATGTGTGAGGCCATCATGGTATTCTGCCTTGGCTCGAGTTTATGAAGATATAGCAAAGCTGTCCCCAAACCGTCGTTCTTCCCAGGCATGGTTGAAACACGTCCACACGTTGATGCTATATGTGTGAGGCCATCACGGTATTCTACCTTTGCTTGAGTGTATGAAAATTGTGGAAAGAAACATGAATGGTATTCCTAGCACTTTTGAAGCTCCACCAGCCTGTTCAGATGTCGACATCCTGAGTATGAATCCATTTTGATATTTTGACAAGGTCGGTAAGTATCATTGTGCAGAGCTGTCTCCCAACTGTCGCCAGTTCCCCGCATTGTTGAGCACGAGCAACATCCCAACATGTCGCTCTGCGTTACGTCCTCTTGCCATCTTGCCTTTACTTGGGTGTCATTTCAACATATGAAAATTGTATTTTCAGATTCAGGTATCCAGTACTACTGCAAATATGATGGCCAGACGCCCAAAGGTCAAACTTCCTAAGTGTTACTGTCTTTACCTGTCATTTGAAAATTTCCTACTCTCTCCCTGATTATGAAGCACCTGCCCTTGCCAGTGTTGTACCTGGTTCAGCATTATGTGGCCAATGATGAATGGTGCCCTGTTGGACATTTTTTTTCCATAAACACACACTCTGAGGCTTTAGCTGCCAACTGACAAGCATGGCAAAAGCAACTATCAGTTGCTACTTCATTGCTCAAAAAGGAAACTCGTTGCTGAGTAACACGTTCCAAGTTTTTACTATTCCCATATTATGAACCTGGCTCTGTCCACCAGGATGCTATATGTTGATGCCGTATGTGCGAGACCTTCATGTCAAAGTGCGCCTACATGCAGCGGACTGTATGGTACTTCATTATGTGTGTATGCCACATCGCCAATGATGAAATGTGCTGTTGGATACTGTATCCACGAATGAACATTCTGAGGCTACAAGCATGAGCTGATACGCATAAGTAATGCAGAAAACGTGACGATGTATACATGCTGCGTTCTTCAATAAAATATCTCCAATCTACCAATAGTGAACACGTGCTACTGATTTCTTTTTAATCTTTCGGGTGCTGGCTGTCTAGGATTTTCTGCTTGCAGTAATCTGTGAACCAGTGGTTACTAACAATGGCTATTGGTCACCTTGACCAGATTTCATCTGAAGAAAAACTTGAGACCGGGGGAACACTGCAAACACATCTGTACGGACCACAATACGAATTTGAGGAGAAATACATTTTTTCTCTTGAAAAGCTTGCTATGAAGCATAATATATTTTATTAACCAAAATATATTGCACGAGTTGCACCCGTAGGAAAATACCCAGCCATCTCATTCAGGCTACAGTGGGCATCAGTGACTCGCACTCATAGTGGCAAGCAATGCAGTAGTCTTTCAATTTCAAATTTCACACGCATTATCATGCACCACCTCGCTGTGTTTAGAGTTTCTGCTCCAGGAAATATCACGGGGAGGGGGGAATATGTGCCCTGGACCAACTTCTAAGGAAACTACTGGTCTCAGGGTGCCTAGGGTAACGAGCAGACAGCCCAGCCGGAAGCTGGCAGACGGCATGAAGCCATTACAAAATTTCCATCGGAATGATGATAGTTGTTTACAAAATTTTATCGGGCAGGTCTTGTGTATGATGTGGGCCATTTGTACACTAATCATGGGACAAAGTATGCGATGGCAGGAGGAACAGGTTAGAAAAAGCTTTGACTACGTTGCTGCTGCTGACAGAAGTGAGCATAGGATTGGGGATCAGATGACGTGGTTGTTATAATACAGCAGGTAACAGTGGTAACATCGTTCTGTGTCGTCATGACATGGCGGCTAAAATGGTGAGCGTTCACCACGGTGAGCGCACAGGCCTGCATGCACTCGTGGGGTGTCCCTTAGCACGACACTCTTCACACGACTCCATTGGCTTGAGTACGATGCCACGACGCGGACCCGGTGCTTTCAGCCATGGTCCGTAGCGTTTCACGAGCGCTGTGCGGAGGATGCCTGCTAGGCACGATAACCCCCGTCCCGTCGAAATGTGATAGCCATCCCGTGAAAGCATCCCCTCTTTCACCTCCTTGTTCCTGGTAAAGACCTTGTGCTGGAAAAGATATTTGAACATATATACGGAATGTTTTTGCAAACAGCACTTCACAAAGACAGCAATACAAATAAACCGGAATTCCTGGTAGGCATGTGCCAGTACTTCGTACGCATTTTATTTTCGGAAAAATTGCGCGATAAAAAGCAACTGGAAACTAGCTTTGTGATACTTGAATTACAAACAGGTACCGCATCAAGACCATCAACTGTTTGTAATTCAAGCACCACAAAGGTAGCCCCAGTTACTTTTTGTCGCACTGTTTTTCCAAAATTAACGAGCATTATAAAATACCTGCCATGACCACCAGGAAGTTCCAGAGTTAGCGTTCGAGAAGCGACTACTCACGTCAATGCTCAACACCGTAGCGTCACCGGCACGGACAGCTGGAATCGTGCGCAGCATCGCGTTATATCCCTGAATTGTGCCAGAAAGTTCAGGCCGCCTTGTCTGTGGCATCAGCTTATACAGGAATATATGCTCCGCGTAGCCTTTCGCCACCTCAACGGTATCCTGTGAAAGAAGACCATTCATGGAAATGAATCTTCCCTGGCGTGTCAGAGGAAATGGGTTTTAGCAGCACAGAGATTGAAATCGTTGCAATCTGTACTTACTGAGACTTCCCGCAAAACAGCTGCGGCACTCTTCCCATCCTGGATATCGTTGCCACCGATATACATGACGATCCAGTCTACTGCTAGGTGCAGTCGATGGATTTTTTCTCTCAGACGGGCCGCTGTAGCTCCGGGATAGCTAAAAGTGACGATTTCCACGTCAGAGTCTACGAACAGCCTGTCGCGCGTCATAAACTTCAGCTGGCTACTGCCAACCAACGCGCCTTTCATCGTTTACGTTTCTCTGGGATCACAATGCGTTGTGCGGCGAACTGCAAAGTCAGTTGATCTCCGAAGAAGCTGCAAGGGAGAACCATGCGTGCGTCTGTGGCGTGCGCGAGACGCAGTTGGCGCCGTTGCGTAGTCCTCCTCTCCACAGCTGTCTGGTCGTCTGCTCGCTGAGGTCGACGCGACCACCAAGCCTTTGGCAGCCCGCTCGTGCAGACGCGGATGTTATGTGACGGGGCCCACACAACAAACCCAACGCATGCAAAAATATAAATAAAATCAAATGCGTTTGTGGTGTTTTGCACATTGGTTTAGGGCCTTATGGACCAGCAAAACCAAATATAGTGGGATGACCGTGAGGGTGGGGACGTTTGCCACAAGATTTCGCGGCACGCTACCCAAACCCGGATTTATTTGTCATGAGCATTCTGCATGTATTCCTAAGAATCCTTCGCTGTAGTGGGACGATCATATGTTTAAACACTAAAAACAACAAATTATTTATCGAGCGGTCAAAAGCTTCCTTTTATGAACTGTATATGCACCGCGGAAAGGATGGAAATTCGCCTGCGATCTCTGACGGTGAAAATGAAATCATAGTTCGATTGCCGCGGAAATAAACACTTTCTTTTATTTTTGAATCGGATAGTCCGCAATTGATGCAAACTACACTATGATAAACAGTCGCGTCCGAAATATCGAATATTCAGACAAACAATTCAACACGTCAGCCTGAACAGACTGGAAGACAGGTTGCTTTATCTTGGAATTATGAAATTTTTATCGTGGTTGAGGAAGGCCCGGCTAGCATTAAACCCCATAAAAAAGTAACAACAATACAGTGAAGGAAGTAACAAATCGATACCTGCCGTCTGCACGCACACTGTATCACGAAATTGGCCAAATCCGGCGGCCATTTACTCAAAATCGCCGCCAAAATTTTGGCACGATTTTCGGGTATGTTATGGAGCTATCCTTCCCGAGAACACAGAAAGAAAATTGGAATGGACAAATGGGACTGGCCATCGGGCCCGCTGCGAGCCTGGGGAACACTTAGAGCAGAGGTGGGTTTGGATAGGGCCTCAGTATAGAAATATTGGTGTATGGGCAGGGCACGGGCCTAAAAATCCGGCCCATGCAGTGCTCTACCCCTTCTCAAGAGGCAACTACAGTGCCAAAATGCGCATGACCTGTGCATACGTGCACTGTTTGGTTTGTTTGATAGCTGAAGAAACTCGGGACGGGGGACAAGACAGCCGTTTCTATAGAAAAGCGCTATCACGCATTTTGTTTTCCCAAATGTTCGCGTAAGCCAGACGGACACTTGGTAGTTCGACGAAATGGGCACTTGGACCGTATGACGTGCAACCCATTATTTGAGGGTGAAATCCATACCCGACCCCTAAACCCTCTGACAAGACCCGCCACCCGCGCTCCACCAGAAAATGACATCCACACCCAACCGGACCCGACCAGCAGGGGCTGCGGCGCCTTTGTTTACTTATTATTTGGTATGATCTTTTCTCTTCGTTGTTGTTGCTGTAGCCGTTGCTTGTTCGTGGCCGACCCGCCAGCAGTGCTTGTGCCAAAAACGCTGCCCGCAACAGTCTCGCTACCCGCGCGGGTGTCAATAATATCACCCGCAACCGACCCGCTACCCGCGGGAAACTCCAAACCGGGATCCGCACCGCAGGATAGAGCGTGTCGTGCAGAACCCTGCCTGCACTACGCCTGAAAACTCCGCACTTCGGCTTTCCTCTTGATCAGCGTCTCACTCTACTTCACGGAGAGAGCGGTGTCGTGTGTACGCGGTTGCTCCTCTCTGGGTTTGTTGAAGGACGCTCCTTCTGCTGTTCAAACGAGCCCACCACGCCTGTGGGCCCCAACGTGTGTGAGTGCATGTGTGTGGAATTTTGAGTAGCAAGCCGTAGCCATCTGGCTGACATCTCCTAACCCCTATGTAGAAGAAGAACCGAGACCCGACACAAACATTCAGCTGTCGAGTCTCATGAAGTCTGTTGACGTACATGCCGCACCATGTGTTGTCGAATCCGAACCTGGCACGGGCACGTGCGAAAAACGTAAAGCCCGGCCCGACAAGGCCCGCGCAATGCTCTAAAGGGGAGTGCGAAACCCTATCGAAATTTGCTAGCAGTCCTGTGCGAGCGCACCGGCCTTGAGTTCTACTATGAAATAATGGGAGCGCTTTCACGACACCAATCGACAGCAACGAACGTCATGGTTCAACAGCGTAAGTGTCACTGGCAAGAAAAGCAGGGATGTTTTGCAACGGGATGTTGCAGTGTCATATGACCGTCGACAACCCCGCGTCCTTTCTGGATACTGCTGCCTCTGACAAAAATCGCTATTCAGCTCAACTGGAGTCCCCCGATACTCTCAGGGACACGTGATCCTGTGACACCACGAAAACTGAAAACTACGATTACTATATCACGAATAGACACCTCCACGGACAGTCTCTGCGTATCGGGTGAAAAGCTTTAGCCCGCTGCTACCGATCAGAGCAATCTTCATCCACGAGAAAGCGAGGTGGTAACGGCGGTACGCGACAGTCACACGGCATGTTCGAGAAATGCCAGTAAAACGTAAACAGCAAACGCGAGACAACGAAATCCACCGCGCAAAAGCAAATCGGGGAAAGGAGAAAATCTAAAAATAAAGGAAACACAACCCAGCTCATAGGTCTCCGCCTGTCACGTGGGCTTGTCGTGTCCTCCAATCAGAGACGCGATGGACTTCTTACAAAGTCGGAGGAGTGAGGGCCCTCCTCACTCCTCCGACTTGTGGCGCCATCTATCGCAGAAAAAAGTTCATTTTTGAGTTGAGACGTATGTGATATGTCCTCTTAAGGCGGGTGACGTGGACGGTTTCAGTGCCGCGGTGTCGACGGTCAGGAGGAGGGTCAACGGGTTCGACGACATAGTTCACCTCTGAGGTACGGCGAAGGACGCGGTAAGGGCCAAGGTATCGGGAAATGAGCTTTTCGCATAGGCCAGCAGTGCGAATGGGCGCCCAGAGCCATACGTTATCGCCGACACGAAATTCAGCGTGCCGGTGGCACTCATCGTAGCGATGCTTAGCGAGCGCTTTGTGGTGAAAGGTACGGAAACGGGCCAGTTGGCGGCATTCCTCGGTACGGGAAGTAGCGTCGGCCAAGGGTAGGTTGTGATCAGTTTGCGGTGTGTAAGGGATAATAGTGTCGATGGTGCACAAGGGCTGGCGGCCGCATTGTAGGCAAACGTGACGTAGGGGAGTATGGCGTCCCAGTTGGTGTGATTGGCAGACACGTAACAAACCAGCACATCGGCAAGGGTGTGATTAAAGCGCTCTGTAAGTCCATTTGTCTGAGAATGGTAGGCAGAAGTGGGAGTGTGCACCACAGAGCAAGGCCGGAATATCTCCTGAAGCAGGGAGGCCAAGAAAGAACGGCCACGGTCGCTGATGATAACCCGCGGGGCGCCGTGACGTAGGAGAATGTAGTTGACGAAGAAGAGGGCAATTTCTTCACGCACAAGATGTTGAAGGTATCATAACGAAGAGGCGCGGTGGGCGTGGGAACAGGGTCTGGTAACGGTGCGACACGGATCCCTGCACGCACGAGTTCTTCGCGGAGAACGTCGCGAATCATGCTATGTATAGTGTCTAGAGTGGGCGACGCCGGAAAAATACTCGTGGGCGTGGACGAGAACGCATGGAGGGAAGGTATTCGTGCATTTATTGCGTCCTGAAGTGAACGACAAAGAGACACGACGTCAGCGACGGTCGTGGGAGCTTTCCTGACAAGAAGTTGAAGAAGAATCTTCACGGACGCCTTCGAGAATGTGTTTGATTTTGTCGGTCTCTGACATCTTCGGGTCTACCTTTGCACATAAGGAAAGAACGTTCTCGATTTACGACGGTAAGGGTTCTTCGGGAGCTTGCATGCGATGGGAACGTTTATGCTCAGCATCCACTTTCCGGTAGGCTTGCGGCCTAATAACTCTCGGGCACTGGTGTTGAATGCGACCCAGTTAGTAAAATCAGCTTCGTGGTTCAAGAACCATGTCTTGGCTAAGTCTGACAAATGGAATATGACATTGGTGAGCTTGGTAGCGTCGTCCCACTTGTTGTAGGCGCTAACCCTAGCATAAGTGTCGAGCCACTCGTCGATGTCAGCGCCGCCCGTACCAGAGAATGATGGCGGGTCCCGCTGACGGAGAGCTGGCGCAAGGACAGGACGAACGTCCCCAGTAACGGCGTCAGTTGACATTCTGGTGAGGGAGCGGCCAGAACGAAGCTCCAGAGTGGGGGCGTAGGCAGGGAACGGTAGCACCTCCACCAAATGTGGCAAGGAAGCAGGTTTGGGCAAGGAGAAACTGTTTATTCGGGTTGGTCCTGGAACTTCCAGAAACGGGAGCGAGCGAGCGTGCCGGATACGATGATCAAGATGGCAATCGTCTGTCTCACAGTATCTTTCATGCTTTTCAAACAAAAGTACGAGCCATTATGTTCAACGCTTGCAGATGACATTCAGTTCTTAGATGTACACAAGATCTTCATAAAGGGTCCCAGAAACCCGAATTATGGCATGTACGAGAGGTAAGTTAGCAAAATGATCAAGCTTGTCAGAGCTGCATGGGAATCTTTAAAAAATTAAGCTTATGTTGTCTGAAACCTTTACTTGTACATAGGAGGTACAGACGTCGGCGCAACAAGGCAGCACCAAGGACTGACCTTGTGCACTGGAATAGGAGGGGCATGGATGCTGTTCACAAGGCCATAAAAGATTATCTGGGACTGTAATTTCTAAAACTGTGATAGACACACGCTTAAAAATGAACATAACCGCATTGCACGCTAATAGCTAACCATCATCCCGAATGACATCATTATATGCCCTGACTTGTTGAAAATTGGAGAAGTACGCCTTTTTTGTGACAATTATGAACAGCATCAGTGTCACAACAAAGGCTTGTTGAGGTTTCATGCCGTGGACAGTCTGTGCGTGTGGCTTCAACACTACCGAGAGAGCATCAGTCAGACATCCAGTTCGGTCCACTCATCGAGAGAATGTGGTACACCACTTTGTCATCACACACCTCGCGCTGCTCGGGCCTTTTATTGTTAAAAGATAACTAATCCGAAACTAAAGGATTTGCGCTAGACGCAAAAGATACAGCCCACCAAATGCCCCCCTGCGTCCAGCAAATCCTACACATCAAGGAAAGTTTGTGAAGCCGAATCCTTTGCCGCACACGGTGTTCTTTGCGTTCGACACTGGTTTCGTCAAAGCGTCGGCGATCATGTCCTCAGTGCGTAAGAATGTGATCCTCAACCGTTTGTTTTCCACTTCATTTCTGACGATTTGAGATCGATGTGCTTTGTTCGTTGATGATACATCGGGTTTTCAGTTATTCTGATGGCAGACTGGTTGTCACAACGGACTTCTAAGGTCTGAGTTCCATAGTTATTGAATCCAAGTTCTGCCATGAACGTTTTAATCTACTTTCCTTCTTTTAAGCCTTCCGTGAGCGCAATGTATTCCGCTTCGCATGTTGACAAAGCTATTAGTTGTTGTCTCGTCGATCCCAAACTGATTGCACCCAGAGACATTGTGAACACGTAACCACTCCTCGATCTGCCAGTGCCGCACTCGTTCGAGCTTGCATCGGTATAAGCTGTTATTGGCTCCTTGCATGCGCTGTACGTTATTCCAACGTTGCGGGTTCCCTTGAGGTAGCGTAGCACTCTTTTCGCCATCCTCCAGTGACTTAGCGTGTGGTTTAACTGGCTCAGGTAGTGAGTGACAAAAGCAAGATCTGGACGTGTCCCTTGCACCAAATACATTAAATTTCCTATCAGGGACTGAAATGGTACATTTGGATTCTTCTCTGCAGCAGTCGCAGTCGTCGTGTCATTCCTCTGTCCAACTTCCATTGGTGTTTTTATCGGTTTGCAATCCTCCATCTTGAAGCGGTTTAAGATCTCGTCGATGTATTTTCTTTGACTGATCGTTAGGGTCCTGTTCTGTTTGTCATGTAGTACCTAAATTCCGAGAATATAGGTTGGCTCTCCCAAGTCTTTCAGTTCTACTTTGTTCCCTAGGTCGTTGATAGCTGTTTTTAGAAGGGCTGATGAAGTGGCCATCATAAGCATGTCGTCCACATATACGCTTAGAATAACCTTCTGGTGTCCTTGGATCAATATGTAAACACATCTATCCGCTTCAAGTCTACTGTAACCCAAGTTCCTGAGGATTTCATCAAGCGTTAGGTACCATGTCCTCCCGGATTGCTTGAGGCCGTAAAGTGCCTTCTTTAGTAGACATACTTTATTGGCAGCTCCGGGATAGCCCAAAGGTGGCTCCATGTAGACAGTTTCCTCGAGTCTTCCGTGAAGGCACGCCGTCTTCACATCAAGTTGGCGCATCGCCATTCCTTCCTCAAAGCCTAATGCAAGGAGGATTCGCAAACTTGTCAACATGACAACGGGTGAAAAAGTCTCAAAATAATCCACGCCTTCAACCTGCGATGTCCCTACGGCAACAAGGCGTGCCTTATACTTGTCTATATTTCCTGCGGCGTCTCTGTTGATGCGATAGACCCATTTTGATTTGACCACTTTCATGTCTGCTTTCTTTGGTACTAAGGTCCACGTTTCCATTTTATGAAGAGATTTGAGTTCCTCTTTCATGGCTTCGATCCACTGTGCTCGTTGCGGCGACGCCATGGCTTCATCGTAAGATCGTGGGTCAGTTTGCTTTTCCTTCGTTTGCTGTTCTGTCGCCATTTCACAGTAGTTAGCCTACTTTGGATCAACTTGCATACGACTAGGTGGTCTACTGATTCTCGTCGATCGTCTTATTGGAGCGTCGTTTTGTGGAGGCTCCACATCAGATTCGTCAGTAGTTTCATATTCACTGTCTTCTTCAAGTTGAGATATTGAGTTGTGATTTTCCACCTGGGGGGGGGGGGGTCACAACATTCCCACCTTCTGCTTGTGATTCAGCCACATCCACATCAACAAATTCGTTATCATGAGGAGGTTCTGGTTCTCGTGGTGGGATCTGACTTGAGTACTGAAAACTTTCGTAATACCTGGCGGTTACTGTCGCTGTTCAACAGGAGTGAACCCTTTTTTTTTTCTTCTATAAATTTTACGTCTCTGCTAGCAATAATTGACTTGCTGGAAGGATCATAGAGAGGATAAGCTTTCTTGTCTTGGTAATATCCCACGAAAATAACCTGCCGGCTCTTTTTATCGAGCTTGTTTCTTTGGTTGCCAGGGATCCCGGCATAGGCAAGGCAACCAAAAACTTTAAAGTATCGTACCGATTGGTAGCGTTTAGAATGTCCTTTGCAGACGTCTGGTTTACGACGTAACTCGTCTGTGCGCTTGACAGCGACTGGACCATGACATTAGTAGCCTCGATCTCCTCCTTGTCCCATTCACGCCTGGCATCCTGGTCAGTTGGGCGTTCGCCTTCCACGGCTGACCAAAGTCCCTTCGCTATGAGGTATATCGTCATTTTAAAACGCCATGTGGGATAATTGCTGAAGTCAAGCTTCTCTAAGTGGACCGAGTGGTTAGTCGACGTTCCCTCCGCCATTTTGGTTTCTCAAAAGAATATGAACTTGCTCACCGCTTGAGGTTACTCGGTGTCTTGAAACCGATCTGGGCCCATAACCTTTGTTGAGGTTTCATGCCGTGGACAGTCTGTGCGTGTGGCTTCAACACTACCGAGAGAGCATCAGTCAGACATCCAGTTCGGTCCAGTCAGCGAGAGAATGTGGTACACTACTTTGTCATCACACACCTCGTGCTGCTCGGGCCTTTTATTATGAAAAGATAACTAATCCGAAACTAAAGGATTTGCGCTAGATTCCTCACATAGAGTTTTACCATGTGAAACTTGTTATCATTTTGTGTGGTCCAAGATTCCTAACAGGTATGATTGATCGCCCTCCTCAGCATGGGTCTCAACTCCTGATTGGGAAAGCCAGCAGGAGCGATCTCTCCCAAGGGAGCGGCTTCAGCAGCAGCCTGGTCAGCCTTTTCATTCCCCTGTATGCCTACATGGCTGGGTCAGGTGTTGAGCCCTGTTGAGCATTCTGTTTCAAGACATCGCGCTTGCTGGACAAGAGTGTTTTTCTTCAGTGCAGTCCACAAATAGCATGGAGAGTGCTGAGCGAATTTCTGTACACTACGGATGATTGAATTCCATTTGTTAAGGATGAAGCGCAGTACTAGCATCAGTCCAATGATTTCAGTGTGAAAATTGAAAAGTTCTGATGTAAGCAGTTAGCCTTTGTCACGTTCTCTCTCACCATGGTGAACAATACACCGACTTCGCTCTTCGATCCGTATTTATAACATGCAGCAAGGCCGCCGAAACTTCCCTCAAAGTCTCAAACTCCTGCTTCAAAGCTACAGTTGTTGTATTTCCCTTGTCACACCTTATTAATGATATGTTCGACAATATAACTAGCTCTCAAGGAGGTATTCCTTCGTTGTATTTCGAAAGTAAAAAATAATCGAACGTAAAACGGTACAATTCTGCACCTGCCGTGTTCACACACTAAATGGACGAATGACTCATGGCTTGTTTGATAGACTTAGATAGATTTTGAAGTGATCTGTTAATAAACGTACTTGGACATTTCTGAATGTGAAATCATAGGACAGAAAGGAAGGCACACAAATACAACAGAGGGTGCCGTTCATTTCTCACACTTCTGCGTTCAGGTGCAGGCAGACTTTGAAAATGGCATTCTTAGGTCCCTGGGCATTCAAAGACCAGTGAGAACAAAGTGCTTGAAGCGTTATGTCTAGATTCATCTCTTGCAGCTTTTGCATGGCAAATCGTTGCCTAGGGAGGTGCGTGAATCAATGTGCATGCTCCTGAAATTCGAATATTATTATGTTACACATCGAAATTACCAACAGCTCGTTACAGAAAATGAAGCCACCTCTCGTAACTTAAGTAATTCATGCGAACGAATTTTGTTTTTCTTCTTGCAAACAAACAAACAAACCGTTTCGTCACATTCGTATGCAGATTATTTGCAGAAAGGCATTTCGAGAGTCTGTCCAGTACCACTTTCCTGCATTTATCACAACGTAGGCTTTTAAGAAAAACCACACGCGGGAAAGTACAGAAGCAGGTTCCGATGTCACGATTCTATGGTTTTGAGGCTGGAACACACACAGACGGATAAACACAACACATCCACAAGGTACCGGCATCGGGCTTCTTCGTCGATTGCCATTTTTCACCTCTCCGATTTTAGAACCAAGGCAGCCCTGTAGGAGAATGGCGACGTCCGCGACAATGTTCACAATATGGCAGGAGTCCACCATAGCTAGAACGGACACCGGGAACTATTTTGGTCACTGACGACACGTATTCAGAGTTGTACATATTCAAATTCGACAGCTGAGCATACTACTATCTACTATCTGCAATGTCAACAGAATCCTGATAGATAGATTGATTGATTGGGTTTTTTTTTGCGCAAAAGCAGAATCCTGATACCCAGCGAAAAATACAGCAAGCGATTCGCCCGGACTCGGTACTCTCGTTCCTAGGCCTCCGCAAAGAACCACACGCTTCTGGGAACTATTTTCATACGCGGGAGCAAGAAGCCTTCGCTGCCCTGGGGCTGCAGTGCCTGTCGACCAATCAGGGACGATTAATTTTGAAAGTTTGAATCCGAAGCGTTCATATCACAACAGTTTAGTTCTAGTAATCTTTACCCCGTGGATTTTTGCGTGATTTTTTTTGAGGAGTTTGTTATCGAAGTCTATCTTGCGAAGTGTAAACCAGAGTGAGCCCTACCTCTGATGTGCCAAACGACCTCAGAGAGTCTCGGCGATGAAAACGGACAGCGCGGACGTGTATAAAACATTCAACACACTGAACGTCACATTCATACACGTTGGAGCAGAAAATTCGCTGGATTAACGAGATTCCCACTGTCTGAAATTTATATAGGATGGCTCAGAGCCAGAATTGAGGAGGCAATATATGTCAAGACGTGCTATAGCTGTATAAGCTACGGACATGTCACAAAGACCTGCCAAGAGAAGAGCAGCAATACCTGCCACAGATGCGCCAGACCTCATCAAGGGGAATGTAACCCCATCACTAGACTCCACTGCCTAGTATGCCAACAGGCCAACCACAAGTTTAAGACAAGACACGAGTTAGACCATGAATTTGGAACAACTCGCTGTCCACAACATAACAGGATACTCGCCATCCTACGTAGTAAGATTGACTACGAAACATAGGAGCCCTCTACTCCAAGGAAGAATTCTACAATATACTTAATCAAATACCCCAATGGCTCTCCGATTTCTACAAACAAATCAAGCACACTCCAAAGCTGGCTATCTCACCTTGGTCAAAACCCTTACAGATAATAATCCAAATGTTGTACTTATCCAAGAACCCTATTACCATGATCTATTCACATCTTCAATACCTCGCAGCTATTCCATTATCAAAGTAGAAAAAAAAACCCGAGTATGTACTTTAGTAAAAACGCAAGACTATGATATCCTCCCTCTTTTGATCACTCCAACCCTTATTCTCATAAAAATACAAAACAAAAACAAAACCTTCATTGTAGCTAATGTATATCGCCCACCTAATCAAAATACAAAGGAACTATTCGTACTTCAACAATACATATATCAAAATCAACACACGATGTTTATAATAGGGGGAGACTTCAATTCAAAAAACCCCCTATGGGGTGGAGGTGAGACTGACGAAAGAGGGGAGGAATTAGTCGATTTTATACTTGCTAACGATCTCGCTGTAGCGAATAACCCCCAGTCAAACCCTACATTTCAAGGCCCCAGGGGAACATCTTGGATAGATGTCACCATGATATCTGCACAATATTTCACTGAGATTTCCAATTGGAAGGTTTTGGACTTGGAAACAGGAAGCGATCATGGATATATCTCCTTCGAGATATTTTTAAACATCAAATCCAATGAAAAAAGATTAACAAAAAAAGGTCAACTGCTCTTAAACACTATCCTAGAAAAAGATAACTGGTTCACTTTCATAACTTCCAAATATACAATCGAAACACTAAATGTCAATCTGACAATACATACACTTAATAAGAAGATACAAAGATATACTAATAATTGCAAAGTTTATATCAAAAATCATAACAGAATGCTCCCCTGGTGGAACGAGGGCCTGCGATCCCTCAGAACAAGTTGCCGTAAACTACGACGACAAGCACAACTTTCACTGAAAACAGGACACAATATAGCAGTACGTACCATTTATAAAAAAGCATTAGCAAAATACAAGAAAGCCATAATACAGGCCAAAACACAATTTTGGGAAGTCATGTGCTCCTCCATTAAGGAAACTAATCCATACAACGACATCTATAAAATAATTACAAATAAAAATAAACGCATTGAGCACATCCCAACAATAAAAAGAACTGACAATACTTTCACTAACTCCACAGAAGAATCAGTGGAGGAATTATTCAAAAATCTTTTTAATCATAAAGCTACAGCAAACTCTTGTCCCTCAAAATACATATCTCCTGGCCAAAATGACCACCTCATAACCAAGAAAGAAATAATAGATGCCACAAAAAACATAAAAAATAACACAGCCGCAGGAGTAGACAGCATAAATTATCGAACCGCTAAACAACTATTAACAAACCACGCGGAATTTTTCCTTCTACTCTTTAATGCAGCACTAACTCAGGGCATCTTCCCTGACTCATGGAAGGTTGGACGCATTAAATTTATTTTAAAACCAAACAGAGACATTCACCTTCCTACTTCATACAGACCTATAGCAATCATGTCAATTCTATCTCGTACTTTTGAGAAAATCATATTCTCTAGGCTTTATCATTTCTGTAATCAAAACCAACTTCTGCACCCTCAACAATTCGGATTCTCTCATAATAAATTCGCTACCGAAGCATTATACTTTATAACCGAAACTCTTCGGGCAAACAAAAACAAACAATTACATTCTGTATTACTCTCCCTTGACATAAAAGGAGCATTTAATTCTTTGGAACATGAAACCATCATCAAAGAATTAACAAGTAAAAAAATCCCAAACAACATACTCCAACTCATCATTCACTATCTAAAAAACAGAAAATTTCAGTACAATACAAATACAATAAACATAATCAAAGATAACAACATAGGATGCCCCCAAGGCTCCCCATTAAGTCCTCTTATATGGAATTTATCCATTGATTCTATCTTTGATATTAACACCCCAAACAACATTACGCTTATAACATATGCAGATGATATAATTATCATAATTAATGGTACATCAAGAATAGAAATAGAAACTGCCACAAAATACCTTGACAAGCTCACTGAATGGGCTACTTCTGTCAAACTTCAATTTACTCCTGAAAAAACCAAATACATTACCATTCCATACGGAAGTAAATTAAAATCTAGACCTCCCACTATTAAAATTATGAATATAAACGTTAAACACACAAATATCTTAAATATACTTGGAATTAATTATGATACTAATCTCTCATTCATTCCTCATCTTGACATTATTAAACAAAAAGCTATTGACGTAACTGCAAGACTCTCCAAATTCTCTAAAACCCGTTCTGGAATCCAACCCCCCATTATGAAACTATTCTTTAAAAACATAATACAACGAATAATTCTATATGCCGCACCCAGCTGGTGGAAGGATAATGACAACTCCCATCTTCTTAGAAAATTAAAATCAGTAGATAGGACCCCCCTGCTGCGGATTATTCAAGGATACAGAACAATTAGCAATATTAATCTTCCCATTCTTTGTAATGTCATCCCAAGCCATATTCAAGCCAGCATCGAAAAAAAATTCTTTGAACTATATAACTTACACAAAATAATCAAAATTAATCAAAAAGATATCACTCCTGATAACGTAGAAAGAGCATTTGACTTATGGACTATACATCCATCACAAATGGAAAGTATAGAATTTGAAGAACCTGAAATAGTTCACTACAACGGCCTCACCATCTTCACTGACGGCTCTAAATGCAATAACACAATAGGCTCAGCCTTTTGTGTTTTACACAATAAAGTACCTATCTACAATGAAAAAATACGACTATCTAATAATGCAAATATATTCGACGCCGAGCTCCTTGCATTAGAAAAAGCAGTTACTTACATAAGTTTCCATTCTACTTATACCACTTGTAGAATTTATTCAGATAGCAAATCAGTCCTCTCAGCTCTAAGAAACCATAGACATGATAATCCCAGAATTCACAACCTTAGGAAAATAATTATAAATACCCGTGATAAACATGACCTTACTTTTTACTTCATACATTCACATACTGAAATTTTTGGAAATGACTTGGCTGACAGCCTGGCAAATAGGGCAAGAAACGAAGAAATCACATATCATGTACCATTCTCCAAAAAATTCATTAAAAATCAATTAAAAAGGGAAGCCATAGAAAAAACAATAAAAAATTGGAAGGAAGATCCAGATAACAAACTTAAAATATGGATTAAAAACATTGATGAAATCTCACACATTTTACCTACCTCCCATTTCATAACTCAAATCCTCACAGGTCATGGAAATTTTCCATCCTACCTTAGGCGATTTAAAATAAATATGGAAGCTAAATGTAAATGTGGGAAACTAGATGCAGATAATTTGCATTACATCCTAAATTGTCCAGAAACAATTCAATTTAGAAATACAGTAGAGCAACACATAAATGCTAAACTTGATAATTTAAATTTAAATAAAATTCTCACTAACCACAATGCCTTCACAACCCTTCGGGATCTGGCTATATTTGTCATAACTAATTTGAATATCGAATTATTCTCTTCAGAATGAGTCCAATTGTTGAGCTCAATTCCATAAAGCCTAGCAATAGGCGAGAGCTTCAACTTGTCCTCATCTATCAAGAAATAAGTAATATATTAAAATTATATCTAACATTTAAATTGTAACAAATCTAACAACAATTCTCTCTTTACAGACCTACACCTTACATTACAACAATTCAACTCTAGCCACACAGGACTCAGGGAATTCCAGCCTGCAGCCGGAAGCCCAGCCCCACCACGGTGCAAGACACACCGACTCTACTTTTAATTAATTAATATCTATCTATACATAATACAGAAGTTCTGTATTTTTACATAACACCATATTACCATTATATACAATATTACTATTGTAAATTCCTTTACCAACTACTAACACTATAAATAAAAGCCGTTGTTTTGTCGGTCTCTTCCCTTGGCTGTGGTTTCGCTGGACAGTGGACTCTCCTTCTATTTCTCTTCCTTTTACTTTCCTCTATCCCACACTCCCTCCCCCCTCTTTTTCCTACTCTGACTGAGTTCCCCTGCGATACCTTCGGGTGGTACAGGGAAACTCAGCCCTTCTTACTTCCTCCCCCCTCTTCCCTCCCCAAACATTTCTATCCCATATTTTTCTGTCCCTATAAGTCTTAAGTCCCTTTGCGCACGGGTTGGGACTCGTGCCGGGTACAGGAAATTTTTAACATCAGAGCGTGTTACAGGTGCCTATCGTATCAGCATGGGTCTCGGGCATGCACCGAGCAGAATGCCAGATGTTTTAGGTGTGGTGACGTGGGGCACCTGGCACGTCAGTGTGCCCGCGCGCGGGGTTCCGACCTGTGTGCTGCCTGCCAGAGGGAAAATGCACTTCATGGTGCTGCTCTCGGGGTGGATCATCCATTTGGCACCTCTATCTGTATCAAAGGGCACTTTATAGAATACGTAATAATGTTGACAACAGAACTTAATTGCACATTTAACAACATGGTACAACACAGGGAATCGGCAATAACCATTATTAATGGACAAAGTACACCTTAACGTCTTGCAGTTTAATGCCGGCAGGGGTAGAGCGGCCATGGACGCGATGATACAGTTTTGTACGGAGAATCAGATACAGGTTGCACTCGTGCAGGAGCCATTCATTTCTTCGGAGGCATTTTTGCCGCATGGTACTACGATAATACGCAGCATCGCCGGAGCAAAAGTTTGTGTAGTCATATTTGATTTTTACGGGGACGTAATGCCTTGCATGGTCAGGGAGGATCTTATTGTGGTGGTCATTTCAGTTGGGAATGTCGAGTGTATTTTTGTGAACGTATACATTAGCCCCACAACAGATATGGCGACAGTGATACATGATCTCAATAGAATCAATCGTACATTTCATAACAAAATGTTAATGGTTGTAGGAGACGTTAATGCGAAAAATCAATTATGGGGCCGTATTAAAGACGATGACAGGGGCGAAGATCTATTTAACTACATCCTAGCCAATGACATGGCTATAGTAAACAACCCAAACTCACTGTCCACATTCCATTCCCGGAATGGAGATTCCTGGATAGATGTAAGCTTGGTAACGGAAAAAGATTTCGATAGAATTAGTAAATGGAATGTTCATGATTTACCTACAGCTAGCGATCACAGGTATATTACATTTACGTGCTTTGACTATAAAAACCCTGGAAGAATCCAATTAACGGCAACGGGGAGAAAAAGATGGATTAACGATATAATAGGGGATCAATGGATAGCATTAATTAGAAGGCAGAGTATTAGGACAGTTAAAGATTTGGAAGCGATAATTAGCATTTTACAACAACGCATCGAAAATTCTAGAGTTAGGCATTTAAGATTTGTGAAGAAAAGAAATAAAAATGTTGAGTGGTGGTCGGACGATTTAACCTCATTGCGAAAAAGAGTGCGCGCTATGCGCCGTCTATTTCAGAAGTCACGGGGACACAGGAGAGCCGAATATAAAGACAAGTATTTTCAACTTTTTAATGGGTATAAAGATATGATTAACAAAGCAAAAACAGACTTAGTTAACAGGAAAATTAGCAGCATGAGCCCTGTAAGGCCCTTTGGGCACAACTATAAAGAATTTATGGAAAAATCCAGACATAGGATAATGATACCAGCCGTTATCCGTTCTGACGGAACCATTACAAAGGATTATACGGAGACATGTGTGGCAATTTTGGAAGCCATATATGGTGTTAATCATAATACGCATTCGGTAGTAACACATTTACTTGGTAACAGTAATTATTCGGAAGATATAAATGAGATAGATAAGCCCTTTGGAGTACAAGAGGTTAACCACGTGATCAAATTACTAAACAGGCGAGCCGATAAAGGAATAGATTTCGTAAATGTAGATATGTTAGAAATTTTACAGGACATACATGCTAACTTTTTGACATGGATTTTTAACAAAGCGTACTTATTTGGCATTTTTCCCCGAGCATGGAAACAATGCAAGGTCATATTGTTACCGAAAAAGGAGGCAGGTCAGTTAAGTCCGTGTGACTTTCGACCAATCAGCATAACAATGGGTATGGGTAAAGTATACGAGAGATTATTACACGGTAGGCTCGAGTCCTACCTATACAGTAATAAGTTTTTTTCAGAGAATCAATATGGGTTCTATCATAAAAGATCATGTACACTGGCGCTGGACCGCATAATTTCTTCCCTGACTCGTGTGAGACATCAAGGACAGTGTGCAGCCCTGTATGCACTTGATGTATCAAATGCGTTTACATCAGTACGACCTCAGCATATAATTAATAATTTGGCCGGTATGAATTTTCCTAGAAATTTACTTACGACTTTGTGCGATTTTTTACAAAACAGAAGTTACATGGTTATGACTACGTAGGGGAATGTAGGCTTGAAGGAAGTATCGGGATGTCCCCAGGGGTCGCCACTAAGTCCAATATTGTGGAACGTCGTCATCAACGAACTACTGTCGAGAGACATGCCGGAGGGTGTTGCTATACTTGCATATGCTGATGATATTACCATTATAGTGGAGGGGAACACCCGTAAGGAGGTCGAGACTAAGTCACAGGAAGTGATCGATTCGGTTCTTCAGTGGGGCAAGAATGTCAAAATAGAATTCAATCCAAAAAAAACTAAGGCGGTCATGGTGGCCAAAGGCACCAAGTATGTAGGACGCCCACCGGTGGTTAAGATGGGAGCCAGGTCGATTACATTTTCCAACCAGGTAACGGTCCTAGGGGTGATAATTGATAGTAAGTTTTATTCCACACCTGGATAAAGTAAAGAACACGGTAGGTGATTTAACCCTCAAAGTAAACAGGCTGTGTGCTAGGCACAGAGACGAACGGTTTAGACTGTTCCATTCAATTTATAAAAAGTGTATTGAGAGAATAATGTTATATGGTGTGGGTGCCTGGTATAAAGATGTTAATAATTCACATATGAAAAGAAAACTGGAGAGCATACAGCGAATTCCGTTACTGAAAATGTGCAGGGGGTATAGTACTGTCCCTAATCATATTTTGCCGGTGGTTTGTGGGATTATTCCCATTACGCAAAAAGCCTGGGCCGAATGGGTGTTTTTCAAGATTCGTCAGGCTCATAAAGAAATACAGATTGGGGATACAGTCATTAGGCCAGACAATGTTGACGAAGATTTCCCAATATGGGCCTTGCACCCATTGCAACGTATATCGCTAACTTTTGACAGAAAGGACCAAGTAGTAGCGCAAGGTTGGCAACTGTACACGGACGGATCCAAAGGACAGGGTACAGTGGGTGCGGCATACTGTGTCATTGAGGGGGGACGGGTGGAGCGATACGGCAAGGCCGCTCTTCCGTCTCATGCTTCGATTTTTGAGGCAGAATTGGCCGCGATGGACTTTGGTATTAACGACGTCATTAAAAGTAGATACAGAGGGACAATGCATGCATACACCGACAGCCTATCCCTTTTACAGGCCCTAAGTAACGCAGTCCATACAAACGTAAGGATACAAAAATTAAAGGAAATCATTAAAGCTGCCGAACCTGGTATAAATTTTTGTTTTCACTTTGTTTATGGACATACAGGAATCTTTGGTAACGAGATTGCCGACATATTTGCAAACGAGGCGAGGGGAGGTCAGGTGGACCGGCCGGTACCCTATTCCAAAACATCCATTAAAAATATTATATATGAGCAGGTAATGACAAAATGGCAGGAGAGCTGGGACAGGGGGCAGCATTGGTGTAAGAACTGGATTAGGAGTGTCCGAAAGGACGTGCCACCGACACCAGACTACTATATTACACAGGTACTGACGGGGCATGGGGGGTTCCCGGCCTACCTCGAGCGCTTTGGCCTCCGAGATTCTGCCCGGTGTGGTTGCGGCAATGAGAACGCCGATGTGGAGCACTACATGTTTCAGTGTTCCGAGACCCGGGGTCCGAGAGAGGTGCTCGAGGGTGTCCTGGGGGGGCCTCTGGTGGCTGAGCGACTTGTCTTCCTGATAAATAGGCGCGGTGTTTTGCCGCAGCTTAGAGCGATAGTTGAAAGAGCAAATGACATGTAGGTTTTTTTATTTATTTATTTTTTTTTTCCAGCCATTACCGGGGTTGAGGCCCCAGTCAACCGTCTCCGGTTTTCGGGGGTGCCGGGGCGGGGCACTGATTGGATACAGGGCCAGGGCGCGCCATGGGGGGGGGAGGGTAGGTGCCAGTCAGGACGGAACTGTTGGGCAAGCCCCTGCGTGCTCGCATGCGGGCCTTAAGTACTATAACAATACAGTACCTTTTGAGGAACCCAAAAGGGAAAATGGAAAACAATTCCCAGTACCTGTAGCTGGGAAAAAGGCTGGTTTCTGGTAAAACTGAAGGACCATATGTTGGTTGAGACACACCCAAGGGGCCTCCTCCCTTCACCCCCTGAGTGAGGCGCTCCCCTCATGGCGAAGGTCGTACATCGAGGAATAGCGATCAACCCCGACGTTGGTTGGTTTTTTTTTTTTTTTTTTTTTTTTTCAAGAAACAGCTTGGAAACGGTCGTGGGCTGCTGGGGCTCAACTGGGGCGCTCCGGTGCCGACCTCGAGGGTCTACGGGATAGTATAGCATGGAAGGCCGAGCGATGGAGTCGGGTGGCTCGGAGCCGGGTCTGCCACGTGAGTGGTAGGTGTCCGATGGCCGGGTATCCCCGACGAGATCGTTCGACCAGATGGAGGGCTAGGTCCGGGGTTTTTGGTGTCCTGGGTGGGGCGAGGGGCCTCTGTTCTCCGTTGTGCCTCGTGGTCAGTCTGTTTAGTTGCCCTCGACGGGTTCTCCTGTAAGGGTGGTGTGCGGGCTGGATATCTCCAGGCTCCGCCTTGGCCACTGGTAGTTGTCATTAATGGATGTTCCTTGGTGGTAGACTGGATGGGGTTCGTTGCCGGTTCGATGGTGGTGCCCACCCACTTCCCCCTCGTAGGGCATCTCTCACCAGGTTTAATCCAAACTGTAGGTTATATCTGCTTGATTTGGTTTTGTTTGTTATGTGGCAATGGTGGATCCCGTCTCCTCCTCTGATGACATAAGTATTAGCTGCACCCAATCTTAAGGCAGGGGGTAGGCGAAAGTGGGTCCGGTTATGGGTTGTGGCAAGGAAAGGGGCAGGTGGCGGCTCCTGGTTGACTTCTCTTTTTTTTGTGTGTGTGTGTGCTTTGCTCGGCCTTTTCCTGGCCTTCCCGTGGGGTGGTGGTGGTTACGCTCTGCTGCAGCTGCTTCTCCGCGGGGGGGCTGGGGTGGGGCGGGGTGGGGCCTAATGCTCCGGCGGTGGTGCGTTTATGCTTCGTTGGTTTGGTTTACTGCACGTAGGGTTCGTTGCCGTTGGTGGGGGGTGGTTACGCGCGAGCTGCAGCCCCCCCACTGGCGGGGGTCCATGGTTTTCCCGTTTTTATCCTGGCCGGCATGTTGGCGGTGACCGTGGGTGTTGTACCACTCATCATTGACCTTTTTCGTTTGTAGTATGGTGCCAATGTCCTGTGTTTCTACTCACTTTATCGTATTTACGTTTTGTGTGTTGACCAGGTGTGTCATGGGAGATAGGTGGTACCAGGGGTCGCAGGTACATAAATAACGTAGTTGCGCCCTTCCACTCGAACTGGTGGTGCATAGCTTACTGGCAGAATATGCAAGCCCACAGACACTTGCCACTCTGGCGGGGCCAAGCTGAAAATGTACAATATTAGCGGTGCTACTTATGCCAACGTCATCCCGCGCCCACCTTTCAGTTAGGTCTTTGGTAGATAAGGAAACGGGTGCTCCACCGCATCACAGACCATATATTGGCATTTTTCACAAAATAGAACTTGGAAGAGCATAGTCGTCTACGTCTAATGCGCCGCTCCTTCACCGTTTGGTTTGCGCGCTGGGAGAGCCGGGGTATTTAAGCACTTTGCAGGGAACGTTCTAATGTATTCGTGCATGGAGCACATGGATGTACATGCAGGATCCCCGTGGCGGCAACTGGACTGGAGACGGAGCGGCGATGATGGGGTAGGAGACCCGGACCCGGAGACTGAAGGAGGACGGAAGGAGGCCTGGTCCTGAGGACGGGGCGTCGGGGTGACCATCCGGAGTTGCAGCGCCAGGCCTGGTAGGCGCTGGTAGGCCAGGCAGAGACCGGGAGAGGCGGTGACGGGAAGACGAAAAGGACCAGGGACCGTGAGGTGGCGACGGGGGGTGCCCTTGACCATCGAAGAGAAGTCGGCCCAGGTGCAGCAGAATGTCCCCCGGTCGTGCAGCAGGACAGACTGCGGCTCGGGAATGGCAACGGCGGTGGCCCAAGAGTAACGAGCCCAGAGCCCAGGACGTCAAGGCGTCCACGCAGCACAAAGATCCCGGACAAGAGTGGTGCTTCAAGATAAAGAACTCGGGACAAGTGGTGCTAGACGTGAGGAGGAGACACGGAGGGTGCCTGGAAGAAAAGGGACTCATGCGGGGACTGTGTGCCTGGCAGGGTGGTCTCAGGTGTCTTTGGTGCAGTGGACAATTTGGATGACTCTGGTGGTTGTGCGCATGGCGCAAAATCGTTTTTTTTTGCGTTTGTTATTTATCCGGACTGAGCCAGCCTCCGGGGAGGCCATGTAAGTTGTTTGGATTTTTCCTGTATATTATGTGATATTATGATGAGAGTTCTTTATAAAAGCTGCTGTCCTTGCCTGTTCCCCGTTCCCCTGGCTGCGGTTTCGCGACTCCCAACCATTCTTCTTTTCTGTATTCGTCTTATTTCTGGCTATACTAACCCTCGCTCATTTGCTTTCACTATCCTTAGCTGTTTCTTTTCTATTTGAGGCCCAGGCCTGCGATACCTCGTGTGGTGTGGGTCTGGGTCTCTCTCTCCCTTCTCTCCCTTCTCGTTCTGAAAGTAATGTCCCTATAAGTATATAACTGCATAAGTAGTATCTCAAAAGATTCCACTTGATTTCCGATTCTCAAAAACAGCTCACACATCAAAATCCGTTCAATACTTTTGAAGATACGATCATCCGAACAAGATAAACACACGTGCAAGGGGGCCGCCATATTGGTCGGTCACCGCCCGTGTAACTGGAAGTTATAAGATCTGCCTCCACTTCCTCCAGACCAAGTATATAACCCCTAGATCTCCCACACACCATCCTTTGAGGGCCTTTGCCCTCACTTCCTAAGTAGGGCAAACCGAATCTGCCCTTATTCAGCTAAAGTTGGCTAAATTCTGCCAATACTTTAATCCCTCATAACTTTGGCCCTAATTGCCGCAACTTTATGCGGTAAAGAGCCTCTAGTAGAGGGTTTATTAATAAAGCTGAATAAAAAGGAAACTTAGGAAAGAAACACAAAAACCCCGAAAAACCACGGGAAAACCCCGAAAAATCGGTTTGAAAGTTGTCACCCCTACCAAGTACGCTGAAACATCGTGGGCTACGGAGCCTAGGTGCAGGGCTTGCATTGGGAATAGTGGAATGGAATAGCCCATAACTGAGAGCGTCCACACCAACAAGACCCGACAAGATGTCGGATGACGAGAACTATGCGAAAGGAGGAAAAAAGACTAAAAAGGAGAAGAACAAAAACAAAGATAGAACTAACCGGGACGACACTACCACCCAAGATCGACCCGAAACTACAGAAAAAGATACTGAGAGCCAGCTTGAGACTCAGGACGACGGGAGCTCTAGCGACGAGGAAATTCGCCCCTCACCAGACAACCACCAGACCAAAAGTGAACAATGGCAGGATGTCAACGAAGCCCTAGAAAAGATAAGGGATAACTACATCGACGCGGAACACAACATCCCTAGGGAAAAACGCAATTTTCTAAGGGACGTCTATCATAAATACGAACGACTCATAAGAAGTCTTGATCTACAAAGAGCCACAGAAAGGGCAAGACGCAAAGAAACAGAGAGGCAAAATCTCCTCCTGGCCTCCAGATGCGACGAGCTCCAAAAACTCCTCGACGAGGAGCACGCTCTACCTAAACCCACCTACGCCAGCATCGTCAAAAGCCCGGACAGTGCCATCCCTGTTCCGGCTACTACTCCACAACCTAAAAAACCAAGAAACGACGCAATCATTTTTAAACCCAACCAAGGCTGTTCTACAAAAGAGGTCACTGAATCTCTTAAAAAAAACCTCGGAAAAGAAATGGACCGAAAAAACTCGGCCACCATAAAGATCACCAGGAGTGGCCTGGTTGTGTTGGAAGCTACGCAGTCGGAAGAAATAAAAGAAGTAGAGAAGATCTTCAATCAATCCGATGCCCTAAAGAAGAGAGCAACCTGTAAAATAAGTTCTCAGCCACTACCAGAAATTTGCATCAGGAAAATAAACAAGGACACTCCGGAAGAAGACATTGAGGAAGATTTCATCTTACTCAATGGGCTAGAAGAAATCAGCGAAGAAATCAAACTCCGACACATCAGGAGGGAACGAGACGACACCAAAACGGCGATATTCTCAGTCCCACTCGTACATTGGAGACACATTCTTGGGAAAGAGCGTGTCAAGATTGGATGGGAAAGCTGTCCAATCTTCGAACATCTCAACATCAAGCGTTGCGGCAAATGCCTCACATACGGCCACCCAACGAAATTCTGCAAGTCAGAAGACGTCTACTGCACCTTCTGTGGGGGGAAACATCCCAACTCAGAGTGCTGGCAGAAAGAAAGACATTGCAGGGCCTGCGAAAACAACAAAGAAGTGGAAAGAAAAGACTTAAACCACGGCTTCTTTGATTGGAATTGCCCAACATTCAAAGAGCACCAAAACAGGGCTAGGGCAACCTTCTATGCCTAGATCAAAAGACCTAGGACACAACACCCTTCACCAAAATGCTCAACCACAACCCCATCAACTTTTTACAAATTAATTCAGCCCGCTCTAAAGCTGCAACATGCACCCTAGTCCAAGAAATCAATAAAAACAAATATAACCTAATATTAGAACAAGAACCATATCCCTGTAACCTCTACGACTTCGGCCTAGAAGCCAAGTACAAAATATTAGAAAACAATACTTCTGCCCGAACAAGAATCATCTACTACAACTCTTCATATGACATCTTCCCAACCCACATACAAGATGATTTAATAGCGATAAGAATTAGTAGAAGAAATAAAGCTTTCATCATCGTTAATATATATAATTCTCCCAACGAAAAACTACATACTCTAGACCACCTCCAAAATATCATCAACTCTTACCCCGACACCACCTTCATTATCGGAGGTGACTTCAACTCAAAGCATCCCCTATGGGGTGGTGATAAAACCGATCCCAGAGGAGACGAAATAATTGAATTTACAACTTTAAATGACTTAGCTATCATTAATCAACCCAACTCAGATCCTACTTTCCAAGGTCCAAGAGGAAACTCTTGGATCGACCTCACAATCTGTTCCGAAAATTTTTATCAATCCATATCTAACTGGGAAGTTTCCACCAAATTCACTGCTAGTGACCATAAATACATCACCTATAGTATAAATGAGAATTCCACACCTATCTATAAAATAACAAGAAAATCAAAGCTTTTACTTCTTGAATATATAAGAACAGATCCTTGGTTTCGAACAATAAACGAACTTTTTACCACAGATAACTTAGACATAGACCAAACCATCAAAATACTTACACACAAAATTAAAACCTACCGACAAATTTGTCTCAGAAAAGTACAAGAAAGCGGTACCACTGTACCTTGGTGGTCTGAAGAAATTGAAACCTTACGTAAAAATATAAGAAAACATAGAAGAACCTACCAAAAATATAAAGGATCAACAGAAGAAAAAACTCATAGAACAATCTATCACAAACAATTTGCTATATATAAGCGTACCATATTTACCGCAAAAGATACATGGATAAAGAAAACCATAGAAAACATAACTGACAGAAACATCTTCAACTCTCCTTTTTGGAAATCAAAAAAACGTGGTAAAAATAAAGACATAGGAACTGTGCTAAATCAAGAAGGGAAGCCTACAAAAACATTGGAAGAATCCTTAGACTCCATAATGGAATATCTTTTTGGGAACAAAGAAACAAAAGATCCTTCTCCCTCTCAAGAGGCACACCGAGAAACAAACGACTCTGCTATCACAGAACATGAAATCACCCAAACAATGAAAAACATCAACACCCAATCAGCCCCTGGTTTAGATCACATTGACTATGACATCCTTGTAATTTTCACAACACACCACATAAAATTTACTACATTAATTCTCAACGCTGCCTTACAACAAGGAATATTCCCATACACTTGGAAATCCGGCAAAGTAACCCTAATTCCCAAAGATAACAAAGACCCTAAACTGCCTAGCTCATATCGGCCTATTACCGTTCTTTCTCTATTCAGTAGACTATTTGAAAAAAATATTAACAACCGACTTTATCATTACGCCCATACAAACAACTTATTTCATGAAAATCAATTTGGATTCCGACATAACAACTCCACCACTATAGCTCTATATAAAATAATCAACACAATAAAGCAAGCACAAGCCCAAAAACTTCATACCTCATTAATTTCCCTAGATGTTGAGGGAGCCTTTAACGCGCTCCAACACTGGAGCATTATAAAAACTTTAAACAATATCGGCTGCCCCCAAAACCTCAAAGATTTAATACAAAACTTCCTAAAACTCCGCTCCGTCATTGTAACAACTAAAACTCAATTCAAAAGATTCCCAATAAAAGTAGGTTGCCCACAAGGCTCCCCTTTAAGCCCTACACTTTGGAATCTTACAACTAATTCCATCTTTTCAATTCCACTCCTAGAAAATGCCCAAATCATAACCTATGCTGACGATATAGTGGTCCTAATTTCCGGTCCTTCCAGACACAATATTGAATTCAAAGCTAATATATTACTTGCTAGAATTCAGGAATGGGCCACCAATACTGGCTTAACATTTAATCCACAAAAATGTTACCAGATCACCATACCATTTCGAAAACTCGACATCAAAAGACCACCAACCATTAAATTTAACAACTCCAACATTAAACACGTCCAAACCATTAAAATATTAGGATTAACAATAGATTCTAAACTATCTTTCTTACCACACCTAGAAGACGTTAAAAATAAAGTAATAAAAGCCACTCACACACTATCCAATCTCACTAGGGCCACAAAAACCATCAACCCATACGTAGTAAGAAAACTTTATATTGCAGTAATAGAAAAAATTATACTATACGCCGCGCCAGTTTGGTGGTCTCCAACCCCAAACTCGCATTTAACACGAAAATTAACATCAATTCAAAGATTACCACTTTTAAAAATATGTAAAGCCTACAAAACTACCCCTAACTCTACTCCACCCCCTTTATGCAATGTATTACCCATTAACCTCCAGGCTACGAAAGAATACTACCTTTTTCAAATTTTTGAACTTAAAAACAATGTCACCTACGAATCTCTTACAATAAATCCGACTGAAATAGAACAGCCGGTGGATTTTTGGGCCAAACATCCTGCTCTTCCACATGAATTTATATACGACTGCCCTAACTCTATAACTCACAAAAACATAACAATTTACACTGACGGCTCAAAATGTGATCAAACGGTTGGAGCAGCATTCTGCATCCTAGAAAACCAAGTACTTATTCACTCCGAAAAATATAAATTACCCTCTCATTCTTCCATATTTGACGCGGAGCTTTTAGCACTCACCAAGGCCTGTGATTATATTAACAATAATAACCTTGTTCAAACAAATATATATTCAGACAGCTTATCAGTTTTAAAAGCCCTGAAAAAACATAACCACAAAAACCCCAGGATTAAAATACTATACGATTTAATAGAGAAATTAAAACAAAAAGACTTTATCTTGAAATTTCATTTCATTCATTCCCACATTGATATTGAAGGAAATGATATCGCAGATTACCTGGCAAATAAAGCCAGATACTCTGACATTCTTGTTCCCATACCTAAATCTAAAAAATACATCAAAAAACAACTCAACGAAGTAAACAAAGGATTATATCGGACCACCTGGTTCCAAGAACAAGAAAACGACATAAAATACTGGATTCCTGATATTGGATCCCCACCAAAAAATTTCATAGGAAATCATTATATCTCACAATTTATCACAGGCCATGGTAAATTCCCTAGTTACCTTAAAAGATTCAATTTAAAAAACAATGATCACTGTAAATGTGGAACAGCAGGCGCCAACAATTGGCATTATCTACTGGATTGTACACTTACCAACCACCTAAGAGATAAAATAATAAAAATCATGAAAAATCCTCTGAATCAACAAACAATATCAATTATTTTGAAAGATGATAATATGAAAATCTTATTCTTTAAATTAGCAAAATATGTCATAGAAGAAATAAACTACGATATCTAATGAGGGAAATGGCGGAGAAGACGGACCTACCTAAATGGATTAATATCCATCCGTACTTCTTCCGCCAGTTCTACTCTTAATACATTTAACTATACCACAAGACAGAAGATAGAAGACCCTGAGCACGAAGACAAGACACATCAAGACAAAATGTCAAGACAACCAGCATCTACCCACACCAGCACCCACCCCCGGGAGAAGCCTCCCCACCTTTAACATAACAATTGTATAATTTTCCAAATATATCAACCAATGTATCCAAAGACAATAAACTCCCCATTTTATTTTATGCCATGGCCTGTTCCCGAACGGTGGTTTCGCTGGATAACTCTCCTCTCTATATATCTTTCTCCTCTTATCCCCCTACTCTCCCTCCTCTTTTTCTCAAATTTTTCTTACTCCTTTCAGTAACTCTGCTATACCTTATGGTGGTACGGAGTTGCTGAAATCACTTCCTTCGTCCCAATACTATACTCCCCCCAACCAACCTCTATTTCACCCATCTGTCCCTATCAGAATATAGGCAGTGGGCAAATTCACATGCAAAAGAAACAACAGCCGTAGCAGGAGCCTGGCCGCTTCCGCGGGACTCGTCCTGCTTATGGGGGCTTGTCAGACCTGAACCAACACGGCGGCTATCTTCACAGATTGAATGGACGTCGGGCTTGGTGGGGTCTTCCCTCCTCGTCGGTCCTGCCGTGGTCGCTCCGCCGGCTGTGGCTTCGCTGGAGATAGTGCATCTTCTCTCCTCTCCACTATATTTTGTTTTATCTCCTGGTCTCCTCGTCTGCAATACCTTTGTGTGCGAGCAGGGGGAGGTTCGGGTTCAGTCTCTTCACCTTCTGTCCAATCATTCATTTTATCCTTCATTACTGTCAAGTTCCCACATTAAGGTGTCCCTGCCCGATGAAGAGATTTGAGTTCCTCTTCCATGGCTTCGATCCACTGTGCTCGTTGTGGCGATGCCATTGCTTCATCGTAAGATCGTGGGTCAGTTTGCTTTTCCTTCGTTTGCTGTTCTGTCGCCATTTCACAGTAGTTAGCCTTCTTTGGATCAACTTGCAGACGACTAGGTGGTCTGCTGATTCTCGTCGATCGTCTTATTGGAGCGTCGTTTTGTGGAGGCTCCACATCAGATTCGTCAGTAGTTTCATACTCACTGTCTTCTTCAAGTTGAGATATTGAGTTGTGATTTCCCACCTGGGGGGTCACAGCATTCCCACCTTCTGCTTGTGATTCAGCCACATCCATATCAACAAATACGTTATCATGAGGAGGTTCTTGTTCTCGTAGTGGGATCTGTCTTGAGTACTGAAAAACTTTCGTAATACTCCTGGCGGTTACTGTCGCTGTTCAACAGGAGTGAACCCTTTTTTTTTCCTTCTATAAATTTTACGTCTCTGCCAGCAATGATTGACTTGCTGGACGGATCATTGATTGATTGATTGATTATGTGTTTAATGGCACAAAGGCAAAGGCAAAGGATCATAGAGACGATAAGCTTTCTTGTCTTGGTAATATCCCACGAAAATAACCTGCCGGCTCTTTTTATCGAGCTTGTTTCTTTGGTTGCCAGGGATCCAGGCATAGGCAAGGCAACCAAAAACTTTAAAGTATCGTACCGATTGGTAGCGTTTAGAGTATATTTCCTCTGGTATGCCTCCATCGAGAACCTTCTTGCTGGAACGGTTTTTTATGTATGCCGCAGCGTTGACTGCCTCGGCCCAAAAAAACATAGTCAGTTCAGCTTCGTGCAGGAGCGTTCGAGCCGTCTCGACTAATGTTCTGTTCATTCGCTCTGCAACGCCATTCGCCAGTTCGCGAACTGATCTGGTGGTGAGCGGACGCACCTCAGCTGCTCTCTGAATCAACGCCCCTTCCACGTCGAGCGGCTCGCCTGCATCGTCGGCGGGTTATTTTTGTGTGTGCCTCGCTCCATAAGTCCGTGGACCAAAAAATTAACAACTGGAATTCGGCTTAACACAGTAAGGTAATCTTTTTCTTTTCTTTTTGGGGGGATTTTCTTAGATTTTCGAGGCACACACAAAGGGGTGCACTGATTCCGAGTTAGGCTTAGTTTTAGCGGCTGGGGTGGGTAACCGCCCGCCACAACATTTTCTGTATTGCTTTGTTGTGGTTATGAAGTTAACGTTATGGTTATTTTCGGGGGGTAAGGGGGTTTTTTGATACTTTTTTCAGTGCGGTTTGAATCCTTTTTGGGTATTTAGTATTGGAGAATTTGTGTTCGTTTTTGCGTGATAAACGTTTCCCAAGTAGTAGCGGAAGTTTCTAGTAGTTTGTTCAAACTAATTGTGGCCCCACGTTAATAGTAGTGCGGAGCAACTGTTTTTTCTTTAAGTAAATCTTTTCTAGTAGTTTTGCATCACACGTGGCATAGTTACACGTAATAATAGCGAAAGACTGGTTAGAATATAACATAAGCAGTGTAGTAAAGCTTATAGTCTGACCGAGCACCTGTTTTCTTGTTCATTAGTCATTTTGTGCATTTTTGAATTACACGTGGTCAGACTACATTAGCACTAGTTTGACTTTGTCGAGAATACCCCGGCGGTTCATGTTGCGCATATTTTATTTCATGTGTAAAGTGTTTCGTATTGTTCATAACAAAGTATGAGACCTGTCTGCGGTTTCGAGTTTTATTGGTAAACGTTTATTATGAGTTCTGTAGACGATAGTAGCGATGGGAACCCCTTTACGCCATCCAATAGGTTAGCAAGATCACCGGTTAAAGCAGAAGAGGGGACAGGTAAAATGAAAAAGAGAACGTCCCTGGCAGGTGCGTCGCAGACCCAGTAGGTAAACACGGAGAGTGTAAGGGGAGGAAGCAGGGTCATTGATATGAAACTTACTGAATTAAAAGCAGAATTTCTCAAACTAGAAGCCAATCTAGCGAAGCCCGTCAGAGTGGGGTTGGGAAACATCTTCTTGGAATATGAGCGCATCATTCGTGACACTGAAACGAAACTCGTTTAGGCCGTTACGAGGGCCAATATAACGTTAGACTTTAAAAGAGAAGCAGATCAAGCTGTCAAACAACTCACCGAAAAAAATGAGAAACTAATAGAGGAATGCGCGGCAAAGGAAGAGAATAAAAGGATACATGCTCTGCTGTTGGAGGAAGCCAAGGACAGGAGCAAAAGTGTGCGTTGTGATTTTTGATATTCACGGGGATGTGATGCCTGTGATGGTCAGGGAGGATTTGATAGTGTTAGTGGTCACATTTGGTGACATTGAGCTCATACTCGTTAAAGGTACTGTAAAGCAGCACCGATCAAATGCCATTTAGTGTGGATATTCGATAGTCCAAGCCACCAGGACAAAAACTGTGCAAGTTTCATTCCAATCGACGGTGCAGTTAATTAGAAAATTACAATTAAAGATTACGGACAACACTGTACTAGGTATTCGAAATGAATCCGTACTTCTGACACATACGGCGGCCACCACATTGCATGCGTATAACACTGGGCCCGACATAACAATCCACCACAATCCACCATAAAATCCGCCCCTGCAATCCACACAACGATCCACATCTGAGGATAAACGGATAAGCGAACTGAAATGAAATGCTGAGCCGTTGAAAAAAATGTGTCAGACGTTCAAGAAGCCAGACAGCGTCGGGACTTGTTTGTTCACAGAGGTTCACAGAGAGAGTTTGTTCGTTCGAAAGAGGCCGCGAACAAAAGGAGCGCGCAGGCGCAGCAGAGAAGTAGGGAGAGCCCCCATCGAACAGCGGCCAGTACTGGGTTACTTCGCAAAAACAGGGGTTAACAGGTTAAATTGTTAACAAAGGTTTCAAAATGCAGGAAAACTAATAATATGGTTACTAAAATAACGAAGTTCCGATGTCATAGTGTGTAATACCAATTTTCAGTGTTGCCCGCTGTACAGGGGGTTGTTTGACACCAGGCGTCGCACCGCTCCACTACGGCGCATCTTTCATGGCAAATTAAAAATATTTATAGCGCGTTGTCGGTCGTAGGGTTCCGCATACACTGTAAACTTTTTCACACCTTTGAAGGTGTGCGCTATGAACATTCAACCTGGTTGCGTAACATTGCATCTCCAGGGTGATATTTTACAAAATTTGGAAAGCATTACTAAAGATCAAGTGTAAGTGCAAATCTTGCTTTCATTATGTCTTGGATATTGTAGGTACGAGCTAATGCATATATGCATCGCTATCGATAATCGAGCACGCGCAAGTGTCTACAATACTGTTGAACAATGTTGAGATGTTGCAAGACTGAATTTTTGGAGGACAGACAACACTCGAGTAACGAAAATTTGTGCGAAACCGTGCTCCATTATGGTGTTACGAAAATTACACCTAAAATGGCGTGCGCCATGCACGCTATTACACCCTTAAAGGTGTGAAAAGATTTAGAGTGTATGGTATTTAGAAGCAACAAAGTCTCTAGTCACATCACCAGCATATCATGCTTGTCTACTGCTTTACAGTACCTTTAATGTTTATATTAGCCCCACAGTGGCTATGGCGACGGTGCTGCACGATCTGAACCGTATCAATCGTACTTTTCAGAACAAAATGTTACTTGTTCTGGGAGACGTTAACGCAAAACACCAACTATGGGGTGGTAGCAGAAACGATGACAGGGGTGAAGACCTGTTTGACTATATATTAGCTAATGCTATGGCTATATTGAATAACCCCAACTCGCTGTCTACATTCCATTCCCGTAATGGGGATTCATGGATAGACGTATCCCTCGTCTCGGAAAAGGATTTTGATAAAGTAGGTAATTGGACTGTACATGACTTAGTGACAGGTTGTGACCATCGATTCATCTCATTCACATGTTTTGAAGATAAAGACCCAGGTAGAATTCAGTTGACGGCGACAGGTAGGAAAAGACGGATAAAAGATATAGTTGGGGACGACTGGTTAGCGTTAATCAGAAGACAGAACATTGGCCAAGTTAGACTATTAAGGATGTAGTAAGTTTTTTACAACAACGAATAGAACAATATAGAGTTAGGCACTTACGATGGGTTAAGAAAAAAAATAGAAATGTGGAGTGGTGGTCAGATGAGCTCACCGCTATGAGAAAACGTGTACGCGCCATGCGCAGACTATTTCAAAGGTCACGGCATATAAAGACAAATACTTCCAATTATTTAACATCTATAAAGCTAGTATTGTTAAGGCAAAAATAGAGCTAGTCAATAATAAAATCAACGGAATGAGTCCTGTAAGGCCTTTTGGGAACATGTATAAAGAATTTATGGGAAAGTCTAAGCATAAGATAATTATACCAGCGATTATGCGGCTAGATGGAACTACTACGAAAGACTACACAGAAACATGTTTGGCTATATTAGAATCAATTTATGGTATTAGTCAGATTAATTATCCAGGACTAGCAGACGCTCATCGTAAAAGGGTAGATAGGGTAGATACAGGTTATCTAGATAAGCCATTCGGAGTTGAGGAAGTAAATCACGTTATTAAACCATTGAATAGGCGAGCAGACAAGGGGATGGATTTTTTTAATGTGGATATACTAGAAACACTACAGGGTATTCACTCTAATTTTTTGACATGGATCTTGAACAGAGCTTATGTACTCGGTGACTTTCCAGATGCGTGGAAGCAATGTAAAGTCATCTTGATACTTAAAAAGGAGGGAGGACAGTTCAGTTCTACGGATTTTCGACCAATCAGTATCTCCATGGGAATCGGTAAAGTATATGAAAGGCTTTTACATGGTAGACTCGAGGCCTTTTTGTATAGTAATAACTTCTTTAGGGAAAATCAATATGGCTTTTATCACAAAAGATCGTGCACACTTGCTCTAGATCACATCATTTCCTCCTTGATCCGTGTAAGGAAATGTGGACAATGTGCAGCATTGTATGCGTTGGACGTTTCTAACGCCTTCACATCAGTACGTCCCCAGCACATCATGACCACTTTGGCCGGCAGGAATTGTCCACGGAATTTACTTTCAACAGTATGTGATTTTTTGAGTAATAGAAGTTACCTAGTAATGACAACTCTTGGGAATGTCGGGTTGAAGGGGGTGTCCGGGTGTCCCCAGGGGTCGCCATTGAGTCCCACTGTTGTCAAAGGAAACGCCGGAAGGCGTTAGTATCTTTGCATACGCGGATGACATTAGTGTTATAGTGGAGGGCAACACCCGCAAGGACGTTGAGGTGAAGTCACATGTGGTGATAGATTTCGTTGTTCACTGGGGACAGGATGCTAAAATAGAATTTAATCCTAATAAAACGAAAGCGGTTATGGTAGCGAGGGGAATAAGTATGCGGGGCGCCCACCTGTCGTCAAAATGGGAAACAGGTCAATCAAATTTGCTACCCAGGTAACCGTGCTGGGAGTAGTGATAGATAATACTTTAAGCTTTATACCGCATTTAGACAAAGTAAAAAATACAGTGGCCGATTTAACCCTAAAAGTCCATAGGCTTTGCTCGAGACATAAAAATGAGCGTTTTAGACTATTCCAATCTATCTACAAAAAGTGTATTGAGCGCATTATCTTATATGGGGTGGGCGCGTGGTTCAAGGAATTAAATAACTCACACATGAAAAGAAAATTGGAGGCTATTCAAAGAATCCCCCTATTAAAAATATGCAGGGGATACAACACGGTTCCAAATGACATCCTGCCCGTTGTGTGTGGAATAATGCCAATTATGCAGAAGGCGTGGGCCGAATGTGTATTTTTTAAGATCTTCCAGGCAGATAAAGATATACACGTTGGGGACAACGTCATTCGTCCCGAAGAAGTAGACAAAGAGTTTCCGATATGGTCTATGCATCCGTTGGATCGGATATCGATCCCCTTCGATAGAAATGAAAACGTAGTGCCACACTATTTACAGTTGTACACCGACGGATCTCAGGGGGACGGTAAAGTGGGTGCAGCATTCTGTGTGATCGGAGGGGGACGGGTGGAACGGTGCGGCAAGGTTGCCCTTCCGCCCCACGCGCCGGTTTTCGAGGCGGAACTGGCTGCCATGTACATCGGAATAAGGGACGTTGTGCAAAGTGGCTATAGAGGACCGGTACATGCTTATACCGATAGTCTTTCGCTGCTACAGGCCTTAAACAATTTGGTACACACTAATTCAAGAGTGCAAGAACTAAAGGAATTTATCAAAGCTGCTGAGCCCAGTATAATTTGTTTGTTTCATTTTGTTTATGGGCACTCTGGTATATATGGCAATGAGATCGCTGATACATTTGCCAACGAGGCGAGGAGGGGTCGGGTGGACTGGCCAGTGCCCTTTTCCAAGACTTCTATAAAAAATATTATTTATCAGGAGGCACTCAGAAAATGGCAGGAAAACTGGGACAGAGTACAACACTGGACCAAAAATTGGGTCAGAAACCTTAAGAAAGACCTTCCACCTGTGCCTGACTACTACCTCACGCAGATGTTGACGGGGCATGGGGGCTTCCCTGCGTACCTCAGGCGGTTTTCGCTCCGTGACTCGGCGCGATGCGCTTGTGGCACGGATGGTGCCGACGTAGAACATTATTTTTTTGTTTGTCCGGAGACCCGGGTCCGCGGTCGGAACTGGTGGGTGTTTTGGGGGGGCCCCTGGTGCCTGAAAGACTGGTCTTCCTGTTGAATAGGGGCGGTGCCCTGCCGCCCCTAAGAGCGATCGCGGCCAGAGCAAATGACATGTGATTTATATATATATATATATATATTTTTTTTTCTCTCTAGCCATTACCGGGGTTGAGGCCCCAACCAGCCGCTTTCGGTTTTTGGGGGGACCGGGCGGGGCTCTGGTTGCTTACAGGGCCAGGGCATGCCATGGGGGGGGGGGGGGGAGGGTAGGTGTCATCAGGCGACAACCTTTCTAGCACCTGCGTGTTCGCACGTGGTGCATAATTAGCAGTATACTACCAACATCCTTATAACTTTTAGCCAACACGCAAAAAGGGAGAAAATGACAAACCAAGTAGGTGTAACTTGGTAAGCTGTTGTAGGTTTGTAACGGGTAAGCCTGCAAATGACCATAAGATGGTACGATGCACGCCCGAGGGGCCTCCTCCCTTCCCCCCCTTGAGTGAGGCGCTCCCCCCATGGCTAGCGGCGGTTCCCTCATAGGCATAGCGATCGACCCCGATGTTGGCTGTAAGTGCTCTGGCTGGGGCAGTCGTGGGCCGCCGGGGTCCTCTCGGGGCGCCACGGTCCGATTTCGTGGTCTCTTGGGAGATCTCTCTCCTAAAGGTGAAGCGGTAAAGCGGGGCGGCTCGGAGCCGGGTTGTCCACGTGAGTGGGGGGTGTCCGATGGCCTGGTCGCCCCCGATGCTGACCGTTGTGCCAAGTTTTTGCGCGGGTCCGGAGTGGGGCTGTCGGGGGGGCGTGGGGGCTACTGTGTTCCGGAAATTTTTGCACTAATTATAAGTTTCAGTGACAGTGGCGGGGTGTTGGACGGTCTGCTCAGGCTCCCCTCTGCCTTTTTTTGCAATTTGCCATGTTATCTGTATCATACTGGATGTGGGGATCTCTGGCTTTTTCCGAGGCAGGTTTGGCAGTTAATAGTTATAGTGGCGACTCCTAGGCCCCCTTTTTTTTGTTTTCTGTTTGTTTTTTTAGTGCTTGGGTTCCCTCCTCCTTTCCTCGGGCTCTCTGCGGGGGGGGGGGGGGGGGGGGGGGGGGGAGGGGGTTACGCTTTGGTGCAGCCTCTGCTCCGTGGGGGGACTGGGGGGGTGGCGGGGGCAGATTGCTCTGGTGGTGTAGCCTATTCTCTATTTTAGTTTTTGGTTCCTGCACGTGGGTTCGTCTTCCGCTGGTGGGGGGTGGTTACGCGAGAGCTCCAGCCCCCACTGGTGGGGTCCCATGGGGGTCCCATGTACCACTTATCGGCGTATTGTATCGGCAATTGGTAGTGTACCATTCTTGCGTTGTAGAACTCTCCTTTGTACAGTTTTCATTTTGTTCGCTGTACCCGTATACTTCAATGTTAATTTTCCGCTATATGTTAGTGTGCGCTATTATGCAAATGTGTCTTTTTCCGCGTTTATTTCATTAACTGGCAGGTTCAGTAGACAGTGACAGCGCGACATGAGGGCATACATTAGTACTATCACATTCGTTACGTCCCAGTCCTTAATTTTTTGTTCCGTTATCCAGATAAATCTAACGATAATCGCCACCATCGAGGCTGATTCGATATTATGCTAATGCCACCGCACGCGCAACTTCTACTTAGGTACATAGTTCGAACAGGAAACATGTGCAGCACGTCGTCAAAGGCCATTATATATACATATTTTATCAGGTCGGACTCGGTATGCTCTATTTTTTTCGCACTAATGATACCTTTGGTCACCGCTTCTAGTGTGCGCGGACGGTTCCCGGACTTTCACTATCCTTAGCTGTTTCTTTTCTCTATGAGACCCAGGCCTGCGATACCTTGTGTGGTGCGGGCCTGGGCCTCTTTTCTCTCTCCTCCTGCCCGAAAGTGATGTCCCTGCCCGATTGGTGACGTGCGTGCAATCGCTCTGTGTGAAGTGCTTCTTGTGGTGATTTCTGGACCTTTGTGAACTATACAAAGACTGAATAAGTGCATCTAAACCTTTCAAGCACCTCTGGTGAGCATTTATTGTCATTCACAACCGGTATTTTCACTACAAACTGCAAAAAAAACCGTCAGACCCTCTCTAAACCTACATCCAAACCATGTGACTCATAACTTTTCATCCACAATACCTAGATCATTCATCTTGGTGGCAAATGATAGATCTCGACTTCCGATTTAAAAATCTGTAAAAATTTTGAATATCGGTTCAGTGACTTTCGAGATACAACTATAAACAGCAATGTAAACAAACCCCCTGGGGGCCGCCATCTTGCATAGAGGATAATAGCATAACCAGACAGAGTGCGGTCCACTCTGGGACAACCTTTCTATGAACATAGCAAGAGGAGGCAAGCTAGCTGGTGTTGAATTGATATTAACATTGCCTTGAGTTTGAGGGGGGAAAACACAGGACGAACACAGGACGAGATGAACAGATAGACTCACGAGCCAGCAATGAAGCCCTCAACGTTCCCTCGTTGCCTCTCTTAAAACCTACTGCCTGGCAACTGGACATCAAGCGGGATTTAGCAAAAAACTCCGCCGTTTTCTCGAGACCGATAAGTCCTCCAAGTTCTTTATCTTACCTCAGTCAAGCTTTAATGAGAAAGCTCTTGCCGCTATCTCTTCCGTAGTAAAGCCTTTTGAGGGCAACCTCAAACTTGCTAAACGAAAAGCCTTAGGTCTTTTACGATCCCTGCACTTCAAACCCTCAACAATTACAAATATTTCCAGTGCCTCAGCTGATACCTTTTCCGTAAAATTTGTAGTTAAGGATCATAAACCTTCTCAACCGCCTCGAGTCGTTGTAAGTGAGAACGGCACTTGGCAGAAAGTTATATCCGACTATATTGAAAATTCTTTGAGATGCATTTTCATGCCAGGCTCTATCAGTATTCGAAATTCTGAGGATCTCCTTGATGACATTGTGCCTTATCACACACAAACTTTCCACTGTATGTCACTTGATATCAAGGACCTCTATTTCTCCCTCGACATCGCAATCGTATTTTCCAGATTAAGGGACATCATTGAGAAGAATTTGGTTTGTTTTCAAACAAATGCGGGGATCCCACTTTCCTCCTTTCTAGAACTTCTTTCTTGTCAAACTTTACCTTTCGTCTACAGTTGTCAGCTTCAACGATAGTCTTTTCACACAATCAAAGGGAATTTGCATTGGTTCTTCTGTCGCACCTAAGCTTAGCGAGATTTACCTTTCCGCACTCGACCGATCACTATCCTCCTGTTCCAAATCATGTCATGGCACAACTCTTGTCCGACGATACGTTGATGATATAATTATTTTAGCCTCTCATTCAGACTCCATAACTGAACTCGTGGCCTGTGTTCAAAAGACTTGTCCTGAATTGGTCTTTACTTCAGAAGTACCCTCAAACGGCTGTCTACGTTTCCTAGACGTAACCTTCATCCTTAGTCCAACTTTGTGTTGGGAGTATGGCCGTACTGACCCGAAACCGCTACTGTCAAGGTGGAGCTGCCATCCCAAAGCCGTAATGTCAGGTGTAATCAATTCCGTCTTGGATTCTGCTGTTAAAAAATCATGTATCCATAAAGTCCCTACCGCTGTGCCCCAACAAATCAGCCGCCTCAAAGAAGCTGGCTTCCAGTCGGATGCAATATATACACACTTGCAAAATCTCCTGAACCCCCCGAAACCCCTAAACCCTGAACGCCCACTGAACCGCTGTGTGGTCCTACCGTTTTACCACGGTACTTCACATGCCTTAGGAAAATTTGCGACCTCGCAAGGAATCAGAGTAGCCTACTCTGTTCACAACAAGCTGTCCACCCTAACACCTTTCATGAAATCTGGTCAACACCAGCGATGCACCACATCCCACACAAAAAAGTTCGTAGACTGCAAAAAGTCGTGCGTGTACCGTATACCCCTTCGGTGTGGGGGTTCCTACATTGGCCAGAGCGGCCGTTGCCTGAACGATAGACTTCGGGAACGTGCTAATAATATCAAAAACAAATCAAGTACTTCTGAACTTTTTAAACATCTGGAAGGCTGTTCTGGTTGTTCGGCAGACCTTCCCGGAACCAACTGTTTAATCTCCTGCAATGACAGACTGTCCCGCACTCTACTAATCCTCTCTAATAGCAACTACAAAAGGATGTGTGAGCCAACCTAGCATTGTCATCCCAGAAGGCTTGGTCACTCGCCTTAGCCCTGTTAGCCATGGATAACTTTTTTAATCTTGACTAATTCCATGGGACAGACTCAAACACATTTTATTCCGTACCTTATTCACTTCTGAGTTTTGCTTGTATGTTTATATTTTTATATATTGTACTGTTACTGTTACCAATATTTTTACTTTTTATCGTCCTTTTTGCAATCTGTACTGCTTTGGAATATCTTTCCATTCTTTGCAAGCACACACGTTCCCTTATGCAGTTATCAATGCTACCACCGACCGTTAAGAGGTTCGTATTACGCGCCTCATATTCACCTACGCTGAGACGCCGGAGTGTACTCTCTTTTTTTATCCTGTTCCCCCTGCCTTTTGTGTATTAAAGCTTCATTGCTGGTTCGTGAGTCTATCTGTTCATCTCGTCCTGTGTTCGTCCTGTGTGTTTTCCCCTCAAACTCAAGGCAATGTTAATATCAACCTTTCTATGAAACAAATCGAAACCGAAACTAAGTTTTCGATTAATCCCCTTGAAAACTGAGCAATCTTTGATAATCGATATCTGGAGAACGGCTCTAGATATTCGAATTCTGTAAAAACTCACTGGTAGTAGAGGGAAAGAGGAAGAACAGTAAAAAGGAAAGTAACGAAAACGCTGAATTCCAACGGGAAATCGGTGAAAATCCAGTCTGAAGGTACCCTCCGACACTTCACATAGCAAAGAAACAGGAAGACACACAATAAAGAGCTGCAAATCAGCCCACGAAGCGGACGGGATTGGAGGAAGAGGGAACATTAAGCCAGAAGCGTAAAGCTAAACTTTAAAGGGCCAGCAACACCCCAATCTCTCTGTCTGCAGGATATATTCATATTGGTGGAATTTCCCAATTTCCACCCATATGTGCCAGGAAAATGAGTATGAGCGCAAGAGAGACTTTAAGGTCGGCAAAAAAGGCCAATGAAAAACCATCAAAGGGGAAGACGTCCCCCAACAAGGACAAGAGCAATGACAAAGAAAAGGACCCCCCAACTGCGGAATCTGCACCAGCGGAGACCGCGTCTGAAGAGAAACAGGCCTGGGATTGGGAGTCTTCCTCCGGAGGAAGACTCCCAATCACAGGGGAAGTCTTTTGACCGCAAGTTGAGGAAGGTGCGCAACAAATTTAGGGATCTCGACCCCCACATCCCGGAAAAACTCCGCAAGGAGGTACGACACATTTTTGATGACTTCGAAAAATTGATCAGAGAAGTAATGGGGCAAACAGACGTCTATGAAGACAAAATGAAGGACCTGCTTAACCAGCTTCAAGTAAAGACTGGTCAGGTGGAAGAATGCACCCAACGACTTAGGGAACAACCGCTGCGACAACGGCGACACAAGAGAAGCTAGTCCCAACTGGCACCCCTCCACTCTGAAAGGAGGTCCTTGCTGTAAATAAAAACAAGCAGGACAATTCCACGAACGTATCTGCCCTTTTGAAGAAGACCTTCAGCCCCTCTGCCCTCGGCCTGACGGACGCGGACCTGATCACCACCCGAAGTGGAGAAGTCCTCATCAAGTCAACTTCAAAGGAAGGTATCGAAAGGCTGGCTGCGGAAATCCAATCCAACCCGGCGACGAAAGACAAGCTAAATGCGAAGAAACAAATAAAAATGAAGCTCAACTTAACATTAAGCATTAGTCAACAGAAGCATTAACAGAAGCATTACTCAACCCAAATATAGTCTTAATACAGGAACCTTACTTTTACAACTCAACGATTCTACAAATTCCAAGAAATTACCATATCATCCAAGCAGATGGAAAGCCAACTGTATCTCTTTTAATCAACGTCACTAAATACGACATTATACCTGTCTTAATCCAAGAAAGTATTATAGCTGTCAAATTAGAAAACCGTACTCGTACCATATTAATCATCAACTCTTACATTTCACCCAAGCAAAATATGTTTGAATTACAAAACATCCAAAAACTTCTATACCAATTCAAAAATACAGAAAGTTATTTGTGGTGATTTTAACGCTAAACACCCCCTCTGGGGAATGCAAGACCCAGATCAAAAAGGAGAAGATCTGGTTGATTTCATTTTAACAAACGACTTAGCAATAGTAAACAATCCACATGCAGCACCCACATTTCACGGTCCAAGAGGTCACTCCTGGATCGATTTAACTATAACCACTCAAAACATTTACGATCACATTAACAACTGGACAGTCCACTCTACTGAAGCAGGAAGTGACCATAGTTACGTATCTTTCTATATCTTTAAAAACGAACAACACTTTGAAAGAAAACTTAGAAGAAAAGGTCAAGCAATTCTCAATGAATGCATAACCAATGATCCATGGTTCCACTATATCATAAACAAATATTCCATCGAAAACGTAAACGTAGATAAAGCTGTAACTACACTAAACAAAAGAGTACAATTTTGGATCGAAAAATGTAAAACAAAAATAACAAATTACCATAAAACTGTCCCCTGGTGGAATGAAAATCTAACACATTTAAGAAGATTCGTACTAGTGCCTCGATCATCCTGAAATCCTCCTTGCAACGGATGGAATGAGTTGCCTTCAGATAACCTTCGGAGGAGAACTCTGGAGTATAATCGGCAGAGCATTGGGGACATGGTGATAGGACGGACCTCGGCCGCCGATCTCGGTGTCGTCTTCTTAGGGATGAAGACGGTTTTAGATTTTTTTAGTTCCATGGGGATTGCTCTATGTTGAAAAAAGTTGTTCAAAACGTGTACAAGAATTTTTGGCGAAACTGCTAAGATGTCATTCACAGTAACACCATCAGGACCAGGAGCAGATCCTCTATTCATTGATCTCAAAGCCAGCAAGATCTCCTCGAGGTCAAAGGCTCCAATGTCTGCGTTCGTTTTTGCACAGGAAGGTAACCGCACACTGGTTTCCTGAGGTGATCCGGATAGTGACGGATCATACAACTCGTGGATAGCGTCCAGAGAGAGAGTCGTCTGCCCTTCTTCGTTTTCGGTCATGAGTTGATTAAGCAAAATCTTAGGGCCCAGTCGATATAATCTCTGATGCTTATCGAACCTGGCTCTCTTCCGCTCTTTCCTGTTAGTCGGATTCCGTCTTAGAGGGCGATTTGGTCTTTGGCCATTAGAAGGGTGCCTACCAGAAGGACCTCCTCTAGATCTTCCCTGTCCCAGACTGATACCAAACTGCAAGAATATCTTCTGTAGGTCATTCATTGATAGAGGTTCAGAGAGAATTCGTTCCACTAGTGAGGCATCCGTAAACCCGGCCTCGGCGAAATCGTTGGCTATTTCGTTTCTTCTCGTAAGCACACCGTCATTCTCGTCAGTGACGACAGCCTGGCCAGACGACACCGCCACCGCAGGGACCACGGTCCCGGCCAAACCCGAAGCAGCCGCCTCCCCCACGGTCCCGTCGCCAGCAGGTACTCTGCGCTGGATGCCACCTCGAAATTCAACAGAAGCCATTCCGGCCGAAGTAGCAGCAGCAGTCTGGACTCGGGGAGCCTCCACAGGAGAGCCCCCTTGGCCTCAAAAATTGCTCATCGAGCCTGGACGGGGGGGCTAACGCCTGCCTCCACCAGCAGTTCGGCCAATTGAGATATATCATGACTAGCCCAACTAGTGGGCTCTTGCTGGGTTAATGTGCTGTCTGACAAACTGGCACGGCCGTCGGCCTCATCAACAGTACACATCTGGCGATCGAGATCCATGGGGTCAGCAACCGGCCCGGGCACGCCCGAGGCCATGTCCCCCGCGGCAGCAACGCCATCCGGCCAAGCCCGTCCCCCTATTCTTGCGTGATCAACACCAGGGGTTGCAGCAGGCCAGTCAGGAACCACAAAAATCTGACTTGTCATCGTTGAGGTTTCTTGTACTTCCTCCTCAGGCGCCTTCTGGTCCCGAGAGGTCACTCGATCCTCCTTAGCCGAAGCCGTTGGAAGCGGTGGATTTTGCACAGATTTAGGCTTAAAGACATAAAGACATAAAGACCATAAAGACATTTTGCATCTTGCCAGCCTGAACCCCACTATGGCTCAATCAGCCATAGTGGGGTTCAGGCTGGCAAGATGCAAAATGTCTTTATATCGTTGCTGGTGACGTTGCATTCGCATTGCCATGAGAGCCCTTGTTGGGAAACACCTGGCCAATTCCTGATTGATGAACGGATGGTCCTTGAGGGTAACCTCTATGTTGGCCAAAGCTCGCAGTTCAGATAGTGTCCAGCGGCCATGAGATATAACTTCAGATTCGCCAGCTTCAGCACCGGCATCAGCGGTCAATTGCTGAGTTGGGGCGGCAGCTCGAACAGGTGCCGAGGCAGACGGCTGTCTCTCAGTGCCCTCAGGAAACGTAGGCTGATATTCTTCATTCCTCACTGGTTGCGAAGCCACAGGGTATCGTCGACTACATTTAGTTGTGTGAGAAGAAATTGAGATACACGAAGATTTGAGAAACACACGATCTTGGCAGATCGAGCACTTCCATTTTATTCGAATGTTATGGCTCAAATAGTGCTCCTGATACTTGGCACGTGAAGATAATGTTGTTCTACATAAGTCACAAGACAAGTCTTGGGGCGGATACAGGATGGTCCTTTCATCCATAAGGATGCACTTTGTGACTTTTCTTCTCTGATGCACGACTTGAATCTGGAGAAATTCGACCAATGCGTGGAGTGGCGTTGACTTGGCTATAACTCTTCTTTCCCCAAATGGGGTGTATCGTTAGGCTCTGAGGCCATTTGGTTAGCCCTGCTAACAGAAAGAACACAATATTTCCTCCCGTCGTTACACCGCACTCTGTGACTTTTCTCCTCTGATGCACGACTTGAATCTGTAGAAATTCGACCAATGCGTGGAGTGGCGTCGATTTGGCTACCGAAAGAACAGAGTATTTCCTCCCGTCGTTACACCGCACTTTGTGACTTTTCTCCTCTGATGCACGACTCGAATCTGGAGAAATTCGACCAATGCGTGGAGTGGCGTTGATTTGGCTACCGAAAGAACACAATATTTCCTCCCGTCGTTACACCGCACTTTGTGACTTTTCTTCTCTGATGCACGACTTGAATCTGGAGAAATTCGACCAATGCGTGGAGTGGCGTTGATTTGGCTACCGAAAGAACACAATATTTCCTCCCGTCGTTACACCGCACGTTGTGACTTTTCTCCTCTGATGCACGACTTGAGTCTGGAGAAATTCGACCAATGCCTGGAGTGGCGTTGATTTGTCTATTAACTCTTTATTGCACATATATACAATAAATTCTGAGCTCTTTGAAGGGGATCTTGACCCTGATTAGCAACGGTTGGTAGACCTGTGGAAAAAGTTAAAACAATGTAATGACCCTAAGCATACAGACAAGCACAACAGGGCCAAACAACGCTCCGTCAGTCCTAAATCTTTCAGTACCTCACTGGGTCTCTTTTCTAAGCATCCTCTTTCTGAAAACGTGATTGGTACATGGACTACGTTAAATACCTGTGTCAACTCCATAATACTTTCGTTGAACCCTTGAGTACAGTATTTGCGGATCTTGTCCTGTGCAAAAACAGCAAGAGGTTTATAATCACCCCGGACCTGTACATCCATGATGTACGCTAGGCCGTCCTTACACACAACAAGGTCTGGTTTATATACATTTTCCTCGACAATAATCCTAGGCTCTTTCCGTACCACCGCCCCTTTTCCTACTAGCCAACACTGAAGCTTAGTAACAATGTTGTCATGCCTTTTTACGTGTGTGCCATGGGTCTTTGGGCAACTTTGAATCACGTGTGCCAATGTTTCGGAATAGTGACAGCCAGCACTGCACCTTGTGGCTTTAAATCTTCCCCGGGCACAGCGCACACGCGTTGGAAGGGCATGAATACGATGTTTCAGTAAATTCACCCATTCCGCGCAGGATAGAAAGGCTGGAGGCTCCCTGACCCAGAAGGACGAAGGAGAGTTCTTCATTTCGTTCATGCCCTGTCCATCCGTGGTGGCCAGAAGCCGGTCCCTCCAGAATCGTTGTTGGTCCGTCTTTGTTGTGAGGTCGTGGCTCCCATTTTGCAGCCTATGAGTTAGTTTCAGGCACTCTCTGGAGAACATGGGAGAAGATGTAAGTGCAACCAAGTAGTGATCCTCAACTTTCTCTCGCATAGCCAAAAGGCGGGTGAGTCTGATTCGCTGGAGAGAATATTCCAGACAGGGAATACCAAGGCCGCCGTCCCCTAGTTTGGTGTCGAAAAATGCATTTGGTACGTCGTGCGGAAGGTGTAAAAATTCCCTTACGCATCTCCGAATTGCCCGGTCATACTTTTGTAGAAGAGGGATATTTGTATCCGCAACTGACCAATCATAGGTGAGGCGGGGCAAGAAGTAGTATAGCAAAATAACTAACTTCTGATGCGGTTTAAGGGGACATTTGCGCAAGGCGACCAGCTGTTCTACCGCGGACTCGATACATGGGAAAACATTTCCAAAGGGGTCAATCTTGATTCCTAAATATCTCAGCCTATCGGTGACACCCAAGGCAGGGATCCCCTCTTCACCAACAAAATATTTCTGCTCGGTCACAGCAACAAGCTTTTGCCTACCAGAAGGCTGCAGGGTAACAGAGGCACACTTGCTCACATTGATGTCGAAGCCATTGGCACCCGCGAAGATGGTAAACTGGTCCAGCAGAAGTTGGAGACCAGCCGGTGTCTCAGCCATCAGAATAAGATCATCTGCGAATGCCAGAGCACCCAGTCTTCTTCCCTGAAGTTCTGGACCAAGGTGCTCGGGTAATGCTGCCGAGAAACCATCAATGATGAGGTTAAAAAGTAACGGTGACAACGGATCACCCTGTCTGACCCCTCTAGCCGGTTTCAGGGTCTTGTTACAGCCATTGTAGTCCAGAGTGACAGAGCTGGGCTCATAAAATTGGCAAATGTACTCCCGTACCGTAGGATCCACGCCGCATAATTCGAGGGCCTTATAGATAACCTCGAAGGGGACAGAGTCGAAAGCCCTCCGGAGATCCATAGAGAGTATAGCCAAACCCCGGCATTTCTTCCTAGCTTCCCTTATCAGAGTGCGGAGAAGGATGATATTCTCCAGAGTACCATCGTTTGGTCTAAAGGCCCTTTGAGTCCGGTGGAGCACGATCGATTGCCGAAGTTGAAAATCAATAGTCTTGTGAAAGGCCCTTAACATTATTGGAGCAATGGTAATCGGGCGGAAATCTTCAGGTCTTGTACTCACTTCTTTTTTCGGGAGGAAGATTGTCCTTGCTCCATTCAGATAGGCAGGAAGACGCCCAAGCCAGAGCAACAGGTTAAATACTGCCGCCAAATCGCAGGCAGGGATGCTTTTTAGAGCTTGACAGGTCATGCCGTCAGGGCCAGGTGCTGACCTCATACCCACTACGGCCCTCTGGACATCGTGGCTTGTGATGACCTTGAAGGTTAACAAACCGCCTGGGCATCTGTCGTCCAGCTTCGTCAGGTCCTCAGGAGCGCTGGAAAGAACTTGAGACCAGAATCGTAAAACCTCCTCAGCTGTTCCATTGTTCTGACGGTTCCCATCAAAAATTTTCGCAGCAAGTTCCCTCTTATTCTTGTAGAAAATATGTTGATATTCCGCATATTTACGTCTACGGAGCGTGCGCTTGGAGGGTTCCTTCTGACGAGCCTGTGTACCCTGAGGACCGGTTGAAGGGCGGGTTGAGGACCGGGCAGTAGGGCGTGGTCGCCGTGAGAGCATAGGTTCCGCTGCGGTCTTCATCCATCTATCGAGGTCTGCAAACGACGTATCACCTTGGAGGAATTTCTTAATAATCTTCCGAAGGGCGCGATTACTCCTTACTCATCGTGACAGTAGGCACTTAAGGCATCATACAGTCTTACTTTAAGTTGCCTCGGGGCAGTATCTCTGCCACGATTTACGCTATCCTGGGAGGATGTATTATTATCGTCGGGCATATGGTGCACGTGCTCTTCAATCTGGGCCACCAGGGATAGGTCAGAATCCGATAAGATGTTAGATATCATGGATGTGGACGCTGTCGGTACACTAGAAGGAGACGCTGGCATAGCACGCCTTTCGAATGCCTCCTTTACCATGTTCTTGTAATCAGGTTGTTTACGACGGTTCTTTATCTGCTCCACCGTACGATTAGTCATGAATTTACCCAATTCGATGTTAATGAACCGGGTACTAGGCAACTGGGATAACTCCACCTCTTTATCTACCATAATGGCCAATTCCTCACGGGTCCATCCGGTATTTGAACGTTGTAGATTGACCCTATCGTTATACAGGTCGGGGTCGCATTTACGCAGGTGTTGACCTAACCCCCTTTTCTTATAAAACTTTCCACATGTAGGACACGCAACCGTCCCCTGAGGTCCTGTCATCTGACAGGAAGCCATGATAATAAGAGCAAAAAGTACCTGGGGTCGCATAGAACTACGCAGATGAGCCAAAATCTCCAACACGACAGCGGTGTTTCTGAGACGCAATGGCTAATTACACACAATAAAACATTCGTGAGAAGCGAGCAGAAAGGGGGTAAAAGAACCAAGCATCCCACATCACACCGACATAAAATGCATACACTAAAGTGTCACACAGCTCGACAGGGCTCAAGAAGGAGACAATAGGATTATATACCAACCTGTGGTAACGAAGAAGTTAGTATATCCTCCACAAGCCCCGTCGAGCTGTGTGGAAGATGTCCAGATTCAGGCCCTTTTATCCAGAGGAGACTGCTCCTGATTCGCCACACCACCGTCGAATGAACGTACAGACTGACGCGCCTTCTGTGCCCACAAGCGCCACCTACTGAGGTAACACACAGCGCCCTCTATACTAATAGTGGCTGACCACCAGCGCCCTCTGGTGAACTCAACTATTCTGACTGGGCCTCCCCACGGGCGGGGGTTGTTAGTATAAGGACCTGGCCGCACAAACAGTTCTTAAATGTGAACACGCTCCTCTTGTAAGTCGTCGAAGGACATCGTAAACCGGCTGCCTTTAAAAAGGATGTCGAGGGCACTCCCTCAGTCCAAGTCCTCCCGGAGCAGTCCAGCAGTCCACGAGCACCAGTCACCAGGTCCCAGCACAGCAGCCATACGCACTCCGCAATTCCATCCAGGGCAGGCTCGGCAACACCAGGAAGAAGATCAGGGTCAGCACCGCGAAGAGCAGGACTTCAACCAGGCAGCATTCCGGCAGCAGGCAATCTGTGGTAACGAAGAAGTAGTATATCCTCCACAAGCCCCGTCGAGCTGTGTCCGGAGAAAGAACACAATATTTCCTCCCGTCGTTACACCGCACTTTGTGACTTCTCTCCTCTGATGCACGACTTGAATCTGGAGAAATTCGACCAATGCGTGGAGTGGCGTTGATTTGGCTACCGAAAGAACACAATATTTCCTCCCGTCGTTACACCGCACTTTGTGACTTCTCTCCTCTGATGCACGACTTGAATCTGGAGAAATTCGACCAATGCGTGGAGTGGCGTTGATTTGGCTACCGAAAGAACACAATATTTCCTCCCGTCGTTACACCGCACTTTGTGACTTCTCTCCTCTGATGCACGACTTGAATCTGGAGAAATTCGACCAATGCGTGGAGTGGCGTTGATTTGGCTACCGAAAGAACACAATATTTCCTCCCGTCGTTACAGCGCACTTTGTGACTTCTCTCCTCTGATGCACGACTTGAATCTGGAGAAATTCGACCAATGCGTGGAGTGGCGTCGATTTGGCTACCGAAAGAACACAATATTTCCTCCCGTCGTTACACCGCACTTTGTGACTTCTCTCCTCTGATGCACGACTTGAATCTGGAGAAATTCGACCAATGCGTGGAGTGGCGTTGATTTGGCTACCGAAAGAACACAATATTTCCTCCCGTCGTTACAGCGCACTTTGTGACTTTTCTCCTCTGATGCACGACTTGAATCTGGAGAAATTCGACCAATGCGTGGAGTGGCGTTGATTTGGCTACCGAAAGAACACAATATTTCCTCCCGTCGTTACACCGCACTTTGTGACTTCTCTCCTCTGATGCACGACTTGAATCTGGAGAAATTCGACCAATGCGTGGAGTGGCGTTGATTTGGCTACCGAAAGAACACAATATTTCCTCCCGTCGTTACAGCGCACTTTGTGACTTTTCTCCTCTGATGCACGACTTGAATCTGGAGAAATTCGACCAATGCGTGGAGTGGCGTTGATTTGGCTACCGAAAGAACACAATATTTCCTCCCGTCGTTACACCGCACTTTGTGACTTCTCTCCTCTGATGCACGACTTGAATCTGGAGAAATTCGACCAATGCGTGGAGTGGCGTTGATTTGGCTACCGAAAGAACACAATATTTCCTCCCGTCGTTACACCGCACTTTGTGACTTCTCTCCTGTGATGCACGACTTGAATCTGGAGAAATTCGACCAATGCGTGGAGTGGCGTTGATTTGGCTACCGAAAGAACACAATATTTCCTCCCGTCGTTACAGCGCACTTTGTGACTTTTCTCCTCTGATGCACGACTTGAATCTGGAGAAATTCGACCAATGCGTGGAGTGGCGTCGATTTGGCTACCGAAAGAACACAATATTTCCTCCCGTCGTTACAGCGCACTTTGTGACTTTTCTCCTCTGATGCACGACTTGAATCTGGAGAAATTCGACCAATGCGTGGAGTGGCGTCGATTTGGCTACAGAAAGAACACAATATTTCCTCCCGTCGTTACAGCGCACTTTGTGACTTTTCTCCTCTGATGCACGACTTGAATCTGGAGAAATTCGACCAATGCGTGGAGTGGCGTCGATTTGGCTACAGAAAGAACACAATATTTCCTCCCGTCGTTACAGCGCACTTTGTGACTTTTCTCCTCTGATGCACGACTTGAATCTGGAGAAATTCGACCAATGCGTGGAGTGGCGTCGATTTGGCTACAGAAAGAACACAATATTTCCTCCCGTCGTTACAGCGCACTTTGTGACTTTTCTCCTCTGATGCACGACTTGAATCTGGAGAAATTCGACCAATGCGTGGAGTGGCGTCGATTTGGCTACAGAAAGAACACAATATTTCCTCCCGTCGTTACAGCGCACTTTGTGACTTTTCTCCTCTGATGCACGACTTGAATCTGGAGAAATTCGACCAATGCGTGGAGTGGCGTCGATTTGGCTACCGAAAGAACACAATATTTCCTCCCGTCGTTACAGCGCACTTTGTGACTTTTCTCCTCTGATGCACGACTTGAATCTGGAGAAATTCGACCAATGCATGGAGTGGCGTCGTTTTGGCTACCGAAAGAACACAATATTTCCTCCCGTCGTTACAGCGCACTTTGTGACTTTTCTCCTCTGATGCACGACTTGAATCTGGAGAAATTCGACCAATGCGTGGAGTGGCGTCGATTTGGCTACAGAAAGAACACAATATTTCCTCCCGTCGTTACAGCGCACTTTGTGACTTTTCTCCTCTGATGCACGACTTGAATCTGGAGAAATTCGACCAATGCGTGGAGTGGCGTCGATTTGGCTACAGAAAGAACACAATATTTCCTCCCGTCGTTACAGCGCACTTTGTGACTTTTCTCCTCTGATGCACGACTTGAATCTGGAGAAATTCGACCAATGCGTGGAGTGGCGTCGATTTGGCTACCGAAAGAACACAATATTTCCTCCCGTCGTTACAGCGCACTTTGTGACTTTTCTCCTCTGATGCACGACTTGAATCTGGAGAAATTCGACCAATGCGTGGAGTGGCGTCGATTTGGCTACCGAAAGAACACAATATTTCCTCCCGTCGTTACACCGCACTTTGTGACTTTTCGCCTCTGATGCACGACTTGAATCTGGAGAAATTCGACCAATGCATGGAGTGGCGTCGTTTTGGCTACCGAAAGAACACAATATTTCCTCCCGTCGTTACACCGCACTTTGTGACTTTTCTCCTCTGATGCACGACTTGAATCTGGAGAAATTCGACCAATGCGTGGAGTGGCGTCGATTTGGCTACCGAAAGAACACAATATTTCCTCCCGTCGTTACACCGCACTTTGTGACTTTTCTCCTCTGATGCACGACTTGAATCTGGAGAAATTCGACCAATGCGTGGAGTGGCGTCGATTTGGCTACCGAAAGAACACAATATTTCCTCCCGTCGTTACAGCGCACTTTGTGACTTTTCTCCTCTGATGCACGACTTGAATGTGGAGAAATTCGACCAATGCGTGGAGTGGCGTCGATTTGGCTACCGAAAGAACACAATATTTCCTCCCGTCGTTACAGCGCACTTTGTGACTTTTCTCCTCTGATGCACGACTTGAATCTGGAGAAATTCGACCTATGCATGGAGTGGCGTCGTTTTGGCTACCGAAATAACACAATATTTCCTCCCGTCGTTACAGCGCACTTTGTGACTTTTCTCCTCTGATGCACGACTTGAATCTGGAGAAATTCGACCAATGCGTGGAGTGGCGTCGATTTGGCTACAGAAAGAACACAATATTTCCTCCCGTCGTTACAGCGCACTTTGTGACTTTTCTCCTCTGATGCACGACTTGAATCTGGAGAAATTCGACCAATGCGTGGAGTGGCGTCGATTTGGCTACAGAAAGAACACAATATTTCCTCCCGTCGTTACAGCGCACTTTGTGACTTTTCTCCTCTGATGCACGACTTGAATCTGGAGAAATTCGACCAATGCGTGGAGTGGCGTCGATTTGGCTACCGAAAGAACACAATATTTCCTCCCGTCGTTACACCGCACTTTGTGACTTTTCTCCTCTGATGCACGACTTGAATCTGGAGAAATTCGACCAATGCATGGAGTGGCGTCGTTTTGGCTACCGAAAGAACACAATATTTCCTCCCGTCGTTACACCGCACTTTGTGACTTTTCTCCTCTGATGCACGACTTGAATCTGGAGAAATTCGACCAATGCGTGGAGTGGCGTCGATTTGGCTACCGAAAGAACACAATATTTCCTCCCGTCGTTACACCGCACTTTGTGACTTTTCTCCTCTGATGCACGACTTGAATCTGGAGAAATTCGACCAATGCGTGGAGTGGCGTCGATTTGGCTACCGAAAGAACACAATATTTCCTCCCGTCGTTACACCGCACTTTGTGACTTTTCTCCTCTGATGCACGACTTGAATCTGGAGAAATTCGACCAATGCGTGGAGTGGCGTCGATTTGGCTACCGAAAGAACACAATATTTCCTCCCGTCGTTACAGCGCACTTTGTGACTTTTCTCCTCTGATGCACGACTTGAATCTGGAGAAATTCGACCAATGCGTGGAGTGGCGTCGATTTGGCTACCGAAACAACACAATATTTCCTCCCGTCGTTACACCGCACTTTGTGACTTTTCTCCTCTGATGCACGACTTGAATCTGGAGAAATTCGACCAATGCGTGGAGTGGCGTCGATTTGGCTACCGAAAGAACACAATATTTCCTCCCGTCGTTACACCGCACTTTGTGACTTTTCTCCTCTGATGCACGACTTGAATCTGGAGAAATTCGACCAATGCGTGGAGTGGCGTCGATTTGGCTACAGAAAGAACACAATATTTCCTCCCGTCGTTACAGCGCACTTTGTGACTTTTCTCCTCTGATGCACGACTTGAATCTGGAGAAATTCGACCAATGCGTGGAGTGGCGTCGATTTGGCTACAGAAAGAACACAATATTTCCTCCCGTCGTTACACCGCACTTTGTGACTTTTCTCCTCTGATGCACGACTTGAATCTGGAGAAATTCGACCAATGCGTGGAGTGGCGTCGATTTGGCTACCGAAAGAACACAATATTTCCTCCCGTCGTTACAGCGCACTTTGTGACTTTTCTCCTCTGATGCACGACTTGAATCTGGAGAAATTCGACCAATGCGTGGAGTGGCGTCGATTTGGCTACAGAAAGAACACAATATTTCCTCCCGTCGTTACAGCGCACTTTGTGACTTTTCTCCTCTGATGCACGACTTGAATCTGGAGAAATTCGACCAATGCGTGGAGTGGCGTCGATTTGGCTACAGAAAGAACACAATATTTCCTCCCGTCGTTACAGCGCACTTTGTGACTTTTCTCCTCTGATGCACGACTTGAATCTGGAGAAATTCGACCAATGCGTGGAGTGGCGTCGATTTGGCTACCGAAAGAACACAATATTTCCTCCCGTCGTTACAGCGCACTTGGTGACTTTTCTCCTCTGATGCACGACTTGAATCTGGAGAAATTCGACCAATGCGTGGAGTGGCGTCGATTTGGCTACCGAAAGAACACAATATTTCCTCCCGTCGTTACACCGCACTTTGTGACTTTTCTCCTCTGATGCACGACTTGAATCTGGAGAAATTCCACCAATGCATGGAGTGGCGTCGTTTTGGCTACCGAAAGAACACAATATTTCCTCCCGTCGTTACACCACACTTTGTGACTTTTCTCCTCTGATGCACGACTTGAATCTGGAGAAATTCGACCAATGCATGGAGTGGCGTCGTTTTGGCTACCGAAAGAACACAATATTTCCTCCCGTCGTTACACCGCACTTTGTGACTTTTCTCCTCTGATGCACGACTTGAATCTGGAGAAATTCGACCAATGCGTGGAGTGGCGTCGATTTGGCTACCGAAAGAACACAATATTTCCTCCCGTCGTTACACCGCACTTTGTGACTTTTCTCCTCTGATGCACGACTTGAATCTGGAGAAATTCGACCAATGCGTGGAGTGGCGTCGATTTGGCTACCGAAAGAACACAATATTTCCTCCCGTCGTTACAGCGCACTTTGTGACTTTTCTCCTCTGATGCACGACTTGAATCTGGAGAAATTCGACCAATACGTGGAGTGGCGTCGATTTGGCTACAGAAAGAACACAATATTTCCTCCCGTCGTTACAGCGCACTTTGTGACTTTTCTCCTCTGATGCACGACTTGAATCTGGAGAAATTCGACCAATGCGTGGAGTGGCGTCGATTTGGCTACAGAAAGAACACAATATTTCCTCCCGTCGTTACAGCGCACTTTGTGACTTTTCTCCTCTGATGCACGACTTGAATCTGGAGAAATTCGACCAATGCGTGGAGTGGCGTCGATTTGGCTACCGAAAGAACACAATATTTCCTCCCGTCGTTACAGCGCACTTGGTGACTTTTCTCCTCTGATGCACGACTTGAATCTGGAGAAATTCGACCAATGCGTGGAGTGGCGTCGATTTGGCTACCGAAAGAACACAATATTTCCTCCCGTCGTTACACCGCACTTTGTGACTTTTCTCCTCTGATGCACGACTTGAATCTGGAGAAATTCCACCAATGCATGGAGTGGCGTCGTTTTGGCTACCGAAAGAACACAATATTTCCTCCCGTCGTTACACCGCACTTTGTGACTTTTCTCCTCTGATGCACGACTTGAATCTGGAGAAATTCGACCAATGCATGGAGTGGCGTCGTTTTGGCTACCGAAAGAACACAATATTTCCTCCCGTCGTTACACCGCACTTTGTGACTTTTCTCCTCTGATGCACGACTTGAATCTGGAGAAATTCGACCAATGCGTGGAGTGGCGTCGATTTGGCTACAGAAAGAACACAATATTTCCTCCCGTCGTTACAGCGCACTTTGTGACTTTTCTCCTCTGATGCACGACTTGAATCTGGAGAAATTCGACCAATGCGTGGAGTGGCGTCGATTTGGCTACAGAAAGAACACAATATTTCCTCCCGTCGTTACAGCGCACTTTGTGACTTTTCTCCTCTGATGCACGACTTGAATCTGGAGAAATTCGACCAATGCGTGGAGTGGCGTCGATTTGGCTACCGAAAGAACACAATATTTCCTCCCGTCGTTACAGCGCACTTTGTGACTTTTCTCCTCTGATGCACGACTTGAATCTGGAGAAATTCGACCAATGCATGGAGTGGCGTCGTTTTGGCTACCGAAAGAACACAATATTTCCTCCCGTCGTTACAGCGCACTTTGTGACTTTTCTCCTCTGATGCACGACTTGAATCTGGAGAAATTCGACCAATGCGTGGAGTGGCGTCGATTTGGCTACCGAAAGAACACAATATTTCCTCCCGTCGTTACACCGCACTTTGTGACTTTTCTCCTCTGATGCACGACTTGAATCTGGAGAAATTCCACCAATGCATGGAGTGGCGTCGTTTTGGCTACCGAAAGAACACAATATTTCCTCCCGTCGTTACACCGCACTTTGTGACTTTTCTCCTCTGATGCACGACTTGAATCTGGAGAAATTCGACCAATGCATGGAGTGGCGTCGTTTTGGCTACCGAAAGAACACAATATTTCCTCCCGTCGTTACACCGCACTTTGTGACTTTTCTCCTCTGATGCACGACTTGAATCTGGAGAAATTCGACCAATGCGTGGAGTGGCGTCGATTTGGCTACAGAAAGAACACAATATTTCCTCCCGTCGTTACAGCGCACTTTGTGACTTTTCTCCTCTGATGCACGACTTGAATCTGGAGAAATTCGACCAATGCGTGGAGTGGCGTCGATTTGGCTACAGAAAGAACACAATATTTCCTCCCGTCGTTACAGCGCATTTTGTGACTTTTCTCCTCTGATGCACGACTTGAATCTGGAGAAATTCGACCAATGCGTGGAGTGGCGTCGATTTGGCTACCGAAAGAACACAATATTTCCTCCCGTCGTTACAGCGCACTTTGTGACTTTTCTCCTCTGATGCACGACTTGAATCTGGAGAAATTCGACCAATGCATGGAGTGGCGTCGTTTTGGCTACCGAAAGAACACAATATTTCCTCCCGTCGTTACAGCGCACTTTGTGACTTTTCTCCTCTGATGCACGACTTGAATCTGGAGAAATTCGACCAATGCGTGGAGTGGCGTCGATTTGGCTACAGAAAGAACACAATATTTCCTCCCGTCGTTACAGCGCACTTTGTGACTTTTCTCCTCTGATGCACGACTTGAATCTGGAGAAATTCGACCAATGCGTGGAGTGGCGTCGATTTGGCTACAGAAAGAACACAATATTTCCTCCCGTCGTTACAGCGCACTTTGTGACTTTTCTCCTCTGATGCACGACTTGAATCTGGAGAAATTCGACCAATGCGTGGAGTGGCGTCGATTTGGCTACCGAAAGAACACAATATTTCCTCCCGTCGTTACAGCGCACTTTGTGACTTTTCTCCTCTGATGCACGACTTGAATCTGGAGAAATTCGACCAATGCGTGGAGTGGCGTCGATTTGGCTACCGAAAGAACACAATATTTCCTCCCGTCGTTACAGCGCACTTTGTGACTTTTCTCCTCTGATGCACGACTTGAATCTGGTGAAATTCGACCAATGCGTGGAGTGGCGTCGATTTGGCTACAGAAAGAACACAATATTTCCTCCCGTCGTTACAGCGCACTTTGTGACTTTTCTCCTCTGATGCACGACTTGAATCTGGAGAAATTCGACCAATGCGTGGAGTGGCGTCGATTTGGCTACAGAAAGAACACAATATTTCCTCCCGTCGTTACAGCGCACTTTGTGACTTTTCTCCTCTGATGCACGACTTGAATGTGGAGAAATTCGACCAATGCGTGGAGTGGCGTCGATTTGGCTACCGAAAGAACACAATATTTCCTCCCGTCGTTACAGCGCACTTTGTGACTTTTCTCCTCTGATGCACGACTTGAATCTGGAGAAATTCGACCACTGCATGGAGTGGCGTCGTTTTGGCTACCGAAAGAACACAATATTTCCTCCCGTCGTTACAGCGCACTTTGTGACTTTTCTCCTCTGATGCACGACTTGAATCTGGAGAAATTCGACCAATGCGTGGAGTGGCGTCGATTTGGCTACAGAAATAACACAATATTTCCTCCCGTCGTTACAGCGCACTTCGTGACTTTTCTCCTCTGATGCACGACTTGAATCTGGAGAAATTCGACCAATGCGTGGAGTGGCGTCGATTTGGCTACCGAAAGAACACAATATTTCCTCCCGTCGTTACAGCGCACTTTGTGACTTTTCTCCTCTGATGCACGACTTGAATCTGGAGAAATTCGACCAATGCATGGAGTGGCGTCGTTTTGGCTACCGAAAGAACACAATATTTCCTCCCGTCGTTACACCGCACTTTGTGACTTTTCTCCTCTGATGCACGACTTGAATCTGGAGAAATTCGACCAATGCGTGGAGTGGCGTCGATTTGGCTACCGAAAGAACACAATATTTCCTCCCGTCGTTACACCGTACTTTGTGACTTTTCTCCTCTGATGCACGACTTGAATCTGGAGAAATTCGACCAATGCGTGGAGTGGCGTCGATTTGGCTACCGAAAGAACACAATATTTCCTCCCGTCGTTACACCGCACTTTGTGACTTTTCTCCTCTGATGCACGACTTGAATCTGGAGAAATTCGACCAATGCATGGAGTGGCGTCGTTTTGGCTACCGAAAAAACACAATATTTCCTCCCGTCGTTACACCGCACTTTGTGACTTTTCTCCTCTGATGCACGACTTGAATCTGGAGAAATTCGACCAATGCGTGGAGTGGCGTCGATTTGGCTACCGAAAGAACACAATATTTCCTCCCGTCGTTACACCGCACTTTGTGACTTTTCTCCTCTGATGCACGACTTGAATCTGGAGAAATTCGACCAATGCGTGGAGTGGCGTCGATTTGGCTACCGAAAGAACACAATATTTCCTCCCGTCGTTACACCGCACTTTGTGACTTTTCTCCTCTGATGCACGACTTGAATCTGGAGAAATTCGACCAATGCATGGAGTGGCGTCGTTTTGGCTACCGAAAGAACACAATATTTCCTCCCGTCGTTACACCGCACTTTGTGACTTTTCTCCTCTGATGCACGACTTGAATCTGGAGAAATTCGACCAATGCGTGGAGTGGCGTCGATTTGGCTACCGAAAGAACACAATATTTCCTCCCGTCGTTACACCGCACTTTGTGACTTTTCTCCTCTGATGCACGACTTGAATCTGGAGAAATTCGACCAATGCGTGGAGTGGCGTCGATTTGGCTACCGAAAGAACACAATATTTCCTCCCGTCGTTACACCGCACTTTGTGACTTTTCTCCTCTGATGCACGACTTGAATCTGGAGAAATTCGACCAATGCGTGGAGTGGCGTCGATTTGGCTACCGAAAGAACACAATATTTCCTCCCGTCGTTACAGCGCACTTTGTGACTTTTCTCCTCTGATGCACGACTTGAATCTGGAGAAATTCGACCAATGCGTGGAGTGGCGTCGATTTGGCTACCGAAAGAACACAATATTTTGTTGGGACTCAAGGAGAGACAAAGAGAACCGGCTGGTTTGACGGCGAGAGCCCAACTGATTTATTTTCCGCGGCTACGCGGGCGCGAGATGATGAACGAGGATGATGATAGCACCGCTGGGGCTGCTACATGGCTCCCCCCTCAGCGTAGCGGTTGATGAGGTGAAGTAGCGGAGAGGCCCAGCGGACACGTCGTTGAGGGGCGTGGCGGGCGTCTGTGGTAGAAGTAGAATCAACAGTCTGTGGTAGAAGCCGAGGCGCGTCGACTGGGTCGTCCAGGAAAGCCGGTTTGAGCCGGTCAAGTGAGACCGTTTCCGTGCGGTTGGCTATCTGGACGGTGAAGTGCTTGGGGCTACGGGACACGACCAGAAAGGGTCCGTCGTATGGGGCCTGGAGGGGCTTGCGCACCCCGTCGTGCCTGACAAAGACGTGGGTAGCCGTCTGCAGGAGAGGGTGCTGGTAAGACGGGCGGGTGCTAGATCGGGGGGGACGGGGCTGGAGGTCGGCAAGGCAGGACCGTAGTCGGTCGACATAGGAAGTTATGTCGACTGGAGTGGTCGGGGCAGAAGGTGGGAAGAAGGCGCCGGGAATACGGAGCGTGGTCCCGTAGACAAGTTCAGCAGGGGTACATTGGAGGTCCTGCTTGACGGTTGTTCGTAGCGACAGGAGTATGAGAGGTAGTGCTTCAGTCCAAGGGCATGTGGTAGTGGCCTTGAGGGAAGTCTTAAGGCTTCGGTGGAGGCGCTCTACCATTCCGTTAGCTTGGGGGTGGTATGCCGTGGTACGGGTCTTGTGTCCGCCCAGTAGGGTGGCGAGCTCTGCAAAAAGACGGGACTCGAACTGCCGGCCTCGATCCGTTGTAATGGTAGCAGGCGCGCCGAACCGGGCGACCCATGTCTGGACGAAGGCAGCTGCTACCGTAGTAGCGGAGATGTCAACAATAGGCGTGGCTTCCGGCCATCGAGAGAACCTGTCGATCATCGTGAGGACATAGCGGAATCCGTTTGATGGAGGCAGAGGGCCGACGAGGTCGAGATGGATGTGCGCGAAACGGATGTCCGGTTCAAGGAATCGACCAGGGGTCGAAGTTGTGTGCCGGGTGACTTTGGACTTCTGGCAAGCTTGACAGGAGCGAACCCAGCGCTTGACGTCGCCGCGCATACCAGGCCAGACGTAACGGGAAGAAATTAGCTGTTGCGTGGCCCGGATACCGGGGTGCGCCACAGAATGGAGGTGAGCAAACACCGAGCGGCGTACTGCAGGGGGTAGGAATGGTCGAGGAGTGCCACGGGAAACGTCGCAGCAGATTGGGGTACGGGCTTCGGGGAAGGTTACGTCCTCAAGAATCAAGCTTGTCGACGCCGCCGATCGCAGAGACTTCAGTTCTTCGTCTTGGGCTTGAAGTTCGGCTAGCTGGTCAAGTGCAGGCGGCGCGGACGCAAGGGCGGAGAGGTCTATGTCAACGCGGCTGAGGGCGTCGGCAACGGGGTTGAGGGGGCCGGATATGTGGCGGATGTCTGAGGTGAACTCTGCGATAAAGGCAAGATGTCGTTGCTCACGACCGCAGTAGTTGGCTCCGGAAGAACGGAATGCGTAGACGAGCGGTTTGTGGTCCGTAAAAATTGAAAAAGCACGGCCTTCGAGGAAGTGTCTGAAGTGCTTGACGCTAAGGTAAATTGCGAGTAGCTCCCGACTGAAGGTACTATAGCGCGTTTCCGGTGGACGCAACTTGCGGGAGAAGAATCCCAGGGGCTGCCATGATCCAGAATCCATGATCCTCTGCTGGAGGACCGCGCCTACGGCTGTGGAGGAAGCGTCCACCATGAGGGCGGTTGGTGCGCCATGTACCGGGTGCACCAGCATGGTGGCGTTAGCAAGAGCTTCCTTGATGTTGGCGAATGCGGCAGAACTGTCAGCGGTCCAGGACAGAGACGAGGTGGCGGAGCGCTTGATGGACAGGAACGATTCGAGTGGTCTTAATGTCTCCGCACAGTGCGGGATGAAGCGGCGGTAGAAGTTGGTCATCCCCAAAAATGTCCGTAGCTGCTGCAAGTTGGTGGGTTGCGGAAAATCTATGATCGCTTGGATCTTGGATGGTAGAGGAGAAATGCCAGCCGAGGAAATGTGATGGCCCAGAAAGTCCAATTCGGGAACGCCGAACTCGCTCTTGTTAGCGTTGATGATTATGCCGAAATCGGTGAGGCGGGCAAATAGCTGGCGCAGGTCGGCGTCGTGCTGTTCGGGTGTTGTACTGGCCACAAGAATGTCGTCGATGTAGGCATGGACATTCGGCAGGCCACGGATGACACGATCGATGAACCGTTGGAACGATTGAGCTGCGTTACGAAGGCCAAATGGCATCCGTGGAAATTCGAAGAGCCCGAAAGGGGTCGTTATGGCCGTTTTGGGGATGTCTGCCTCGGCAACGGGGATCTGATGGTATGCCCGTATGAGGTCCAGCTTCGAGAATATAGTAGCGCCATGTAAGGATGCTGTGAAGTCATGGACATGGGGGATGGGGTACTGGTCGGGGATGGTAACGCGATTTAAGGCTCTGTAGTCCCCGCAGGGGCGCCAGTCGCCGGTCTTCTTAGGCACCATGTGCAGCGCCGACGCCCAGCTGCTGGAGGATGGGCGGATGATTCCCATTTCCAGCATGTGGTCGAACTCTGCGCGTGCAATGGCCATCTTCTCCGGCGGAAGACGGCGGGGACGAGTGAAGACCGGGGGACCTGTGGTCTCGATATGATGAACCACGCTGTGCTTCACGGGCTGGGTCCAGTCAGGGGGGCGAGTTAGCTGCGGGAAGTCCCTCAAGATGGCGAGGAAGGGGTTGCTTGAGTCTTGGTAGAAGACAATTCGAAGTGATTGCAAGGACGAACGTATGCCCGACACAGTGAGGCTGGTGGAGGAGTCTATGAGTTTGCGACGGCGCATATCGACGAGGAGATGGTGGTGGGTAAGGAAATCGGCTCCGATAATGGGTTGGGTTACGTCGGCCACGAGAAAAATCCACCGAAAGGTGCGTCGGAGGCCAAGGTTTAGGGTGAGCGACCGCTGGGCATAGACCGGGATTCGGGAACCATTCACTGCAGTAAGGGAATACAAGGATTGTTGTCGGCGGTCTGTACGGCTTGCGGGGATTACGCTGACTTCCGCCCCAGTGTCAATGAGGTAACGTCGGGCAGAAGCTTGCTCGCGGACGTAGAAGAGGCGACTGGGGGAAGAGCCTGGGCCATTGGTCGCCATCAATGGTTCGCCAACTGGTTGTCGTCTGGCGGAACGGTTGGTGGAAGAGGACCGTCTGGTCCTGCGGCCACTTCGGTCGTGACTTTGCCGGAGGAGATGGGTGCCTGGTCTTGACGCGTGGGAAGCGGCTATGAGCGCGGCCAGGGAGCGGAACTCGCGACAAAGGTCGTCAATGGTGGACTGCGGGGGCTGGCGCGGTTGAGGTCGGGCAGGTTCCGAAGGGGGCAATGCAGGGAACACAGCAGCTACAGCTGGATTGGCCACCTCCACAACCGCGTCAGCAAGAGTGGCCAGCTGGTCGAGAGTCATGTCAGCCGCTGTGGCCAGGACCATTTGAACATTCTGCGGGAGTCGCTGAAGAAAGAGCTCACGCAGAAGGGCATCGTCCACGGAAGCTGATTGATCGTCGAGCAGCTGTCGCATGCGCCGCAGTAATTGAGAGGGCCTGCGATCACCGAGCTCTTCTGTCGAGAGAAGCTGCTGCAGGCGTGAGCGGCTTGATAATGTCGTTCGCTGGAGAAGAGCCTTCTTTAGCTGGTCATACGGCGTAGAAGGGGAAGGACTTGCCAGTATGTCGTAGACTTCATTCGCAGCAGAGGGAGTGAGGGCAGAAATGACATGGTAAAACTTGGTCTGTTGTGCGGTTATGCCAGCCAAGTTAAATTGCGCCTCAGCTTGGAGAAACCAGACAGCTGGGTTGCGGTCGAAATACGGGGGCAGCTTCACGGCGACGGCAGCCAGTGAAGACGTCGGGGATGGAGCAGAGCTGGCTTGCGGGTCCCCGAGAGGCATGGCGGAGCACGGGCCAAGGTTCTAGAATGTTCGGTCACGGAACGTCCGGGTCACCAGTTGTTGGGACTCAAGGAGAGACAAAGAGAACCGGCTGGTTTGACGGCGAGAGCCCAACTGATTTATTTTCCGCGGCTACGCGGGCGCGAGATGATGAACGAGGATGATGATAGCACCGCTGGGGCTGCTACAATTTCCTCCCGTCGTTACACCGCACTTTGTGACTTTTCTCCTCTGATGCACGACTTGAATCTGGAGAAATTCGACCAATGCGTGGAGTGGCGTCGATTTGGCTACCGAAACAACACAATATTTCCTCCCGTCGTTACAGCGCACTTTGTGACTTTTCTCCTCTGATGCACGACTTGAATCTGGAGAAATTCGACCAATGCGTGGAGTGGCGTCGATTTGGCTACCGAAACAACACAATATTTCCTCCCGTCGTTACAGCGCACTTTGTGACTTTTCTCCTCTGATGCACGACTTGAATCTGGAGAAATTCGACCAATGCGTGGAGTGGCGTCGATTTGGCTACCGAAACAACACAATATTTCCTCCCGTCGTTACAGCGCACTTTGTGACTTTTCTCCTCTGATGCACGACTTGAATCTGGAGAAATTCGACCAATGCGTGGAGTGGCGTCGATTTGGCTACCGAAACAACACAATATTTCCTCCCGTCGTTACAGCGCACTTTGTGACTTTTCTCCTCTGATGCACGACTTGAATCTGGAGAAATTCGACCAATGCGTGGAGTGGCGTCGATTTGGCTACCGAAACAACACAATATTTCCTCCCGTCGTTACAGCGCACTTTGTGACTTTTCTCCTCTGATGCACGACTTGAATCTGGAGAAATTCGACCAATGCGTGGAGTGGCGTCGATTTGGCTACAGAAAGAACACAATATTTCCTCCCGTCGTTACAGCGCACTTTGTGACTTTTCTCCTCTGATGCACGACTTGAATCTGGAGAAATTCGACCAATGCGTGGAGTGGCGTCGATTTGGCTACAGAAAGAACACAATATTTCCTCCCGTCGTTACAGCGCACTTTGTGACTTTTCTCCTCTGATGCACGACTTGAATCTGGAGAAATTCGACCAATGCGTGGAGTGGCGTCGATTTGGCTACCGAAAGAACACAATATTTCCTCCCGTCGTTACAGCGCACTTTGTGACTTTTCTCCTCTGATGCACGACTTGAATCTGGAGAAATTCGACCAATGCGTGGAGTGGCGTCGATTTGGCTACCGAAACAACACAATATTTCCTCCCGTCGTTACAGCGCACTTTGTGACTTTTCTCCTCTGATGCACGACTTGAATCTGGAGAAATTCGACCAATGCGTGGAGTGGCGTCGATTTGGCTACAGAAAGAACACAATATTTCCTCCCGTCGTTACAGCGCACTTTGTGACTTTTCTCCTCTGATGCACGACTTGAATCTGGAGAAATTCGACCAATGCGTGGAGTGGCGTCGATTTGGCTACCGAAAGAACACAATATTTCCTCCCGTCGTTACAGCGCACTTGGTGACTTTTCTCCTCTGATGCACGACTTGAATCTGGAGAAATTCGACCAATGCGTGGAGTGGCGTCGATTTGGCTACCGAAAGAACACAATATTTCCTCCCGTCGTTACACCGCACTTTGTGACTTTTCTCCTCTGATGCACGACTTGAATCTGGAGAAATTCCACCAATGCATGGAGTGGCGTCGTTTTGGCTACCGAAAGAACACAATATTTCCTCCCGTCGTTACACCGCACTTTGTGACTTTTCTCCTCTGATGCACGACTTGAATCTGGAGAAATTCGACCAATGCATGGAGTGGCGTCGTTTTGGCTACCGAAAGAACACAATATTTCCTCCCGTCGTTACACCGCACTTTGTGACTTTTCTCCTCTGATGCACGACTTGAATCTGGAGAAATTCGACCAATGCGTGGAGTGGCGTCGATTTGGCTACAGAAAGAACACAATATTTCCTCCCGTCGTTACAGCGCACTTTGTGACTTTTCTCCTCTGATGCACGACTTGAATCTGGAGAAATTCGACCAATGCGTGGAGTGGCGTCGATTTGGCTACAGAAAGAACACAATATTTCCTCCCGTCGTTACAGCGCACTTTGTGACTTTTCTCCTCTGATGCACGACTTGAATCTGGAGAAATTCGACCAATGCGTGGAGTGGCGTCGATTTGGCTACCGAAAGAACACAATATTTCCTCCCGTCGTTACAGCGCACTTTGTGACTTTTCTCCTCTGATGCACGACTTGAATCTGGAGAAATTCGACCAATGCGTGGAGTGGCGTCGATTTGGCTACAGAAAGAACACAATATTTCCTCCCGTCGTTACAGCGCACTTTGTGACTTTTCTCCTCTGATGCACGACTTGAATCTGGAGAAATTCGACCACTGCATGGAGTGGCGTCGTTTTGGCTACCGAAAGAACACAATATTTCCTCCCGTCGTTACAGCGCACTTTGTGACTTTTCTCCTCTGATGCACGACTTGAATCTGGAGAAATTCGACCAATGCGTGGAGTGGCGTCGATTTGGCTACAGAAAGAACACAATATTTCCTCCCGTCGTTACAGCGCACTTTGTGACTTTTCTCCTCTGATGCACGACTTGAATCTGGAGAAATTCGACCAATGCGTGGAGTGGCGTCGTTTTGGCTACCGAAAGAACACAATATTTCCTCCCGTCGTTACAGCGCACTTTGTGACTTTTCTCCTCTGATGCACGACTTGAATCTGGAGAAATTCGACCAATGCGTGGAGTGGCGTCGATTTGGCTACAGAAAGAACACAATATTTCCTCCCGTCGTTACAGCGCACTTTGTGACTTTTCTCCTCTGATGCACGACTTGAATCTGGAGAAATTCGACCAATGCGTGGAGTGGCGTCGATTTGGCTACAGAAAGAACACAATATTTCCTCCCGTCGTTACAGCGCACTTTGTGACTTTTCTCCTCTGATGCACGACTTGAATCTGGAGAAATTCGACCAATGCGTGGAGTGGCGTCGATTTGGCTACAGAAAGAACACAATATTTCCTCCCGTCGTTACAGCGCACTTTGTGACTTTTCTCCTCTGATGCACGACTTGAATCTGGAGAAATTCGACCACTGCATGGAGTGGCGTCGTTTTGGCTACCGAAAGAACACAATATTTCCTCCCGTCGTTACAGCGCACTTTGTGACTTTTCTCCTCTGATGCACGACTTGAATCTGGAGAAATTCGACCAATGCGTGGAGTGGCGTCGATTTGGCTACAGAAAGAACACAATATTTCCTCCCGTCGTTACAGCGCACTTTGTGACTTTTCTCCTCTGATGCACGACTTGAATCTGGAGAAATTCGACCAATGCGTGGAGTGGCGTCGATTTGGCTACAGAAAGAACACAATATTTCCTCCCGTCGTTACAGCGCACTTTGTGACTTTTCTCCTCTGATGCACGACTTGAATCTGGAGAAATTCGACCACTGCATGGAGTGGCGTCGTTTTGGCTACCGAAAGAACACAATATTTCCTCCCGTCGTTACAGCGCACTTTGTGACTTTTCTCCTCTGATGCACGACTTGAATCTGGAGAAATTCGACCAATGCGTGGAGTGGCGTCGATTTGGCTACCGAAAGAACACAATATTTCCTCCCGTCGTTACAGCGCACTTTGTGACTTTTCTCCTCTGATGCACGACTTGAATCTGGAGAAATTCGACCAATGCGTGGAGTGGCGTCGATTTGGCTACAGAAAGAACACAATATTTCCTCCCGTCGTTACAGCGCACTTTGTGACTTTTCTCCTCTGATGCACGACTTGAATCTGGAGAAATTCGACCAATGCGTGGAGTGGCGTCGATTTGGCTACCGAAAGAACACAATATTTCCTCCCGTCGTTACAGCGCACTTTGTGACTTTTCTCCTCTGATGCACGACTTGAATCTGGAGAAATTCGACCAATGCGTGGAGTGGCGTCGATTTGGCTACCGAAAGAACACAATATTTCCTCCCGTCGTTACAGCGCACTTTGTGACTTTTCTCCTCTGATGCACGACTTGAATCTGGAGAAATTCGACCAATGCGTGGAGTGGCGTCGATTTGGCTACAGAAAGAACACAATATTTCCTCCCGTCGTTACAGCGCACTTTGTGACTTTTCTCCTCTGATGCACGACTTGAATCTGGAGAAATTCGACCAATGCGTGGAGTGGCGTCGATTTGGCTACCGAAAGAACACAATATTTCCTCCCGTCGTTACAGCGCACTTTGTGACTTTTCTCCTCTGATGCACGACTTGAATCTGGAGAAATTCGACCAATGCGTGGAGTGGCGTCGATTTGGCTACCGAAAGAACACAATATTTCCTCCCGTCGTTACAGCGCACTTTGTGACTTTTCTCCTCTGATGCACGACTTGAATCTGGAGAAATTCGACCAATGCGTGGAGTGGCGTCGATTTGGCTACAGAAAGAACACAATATTTCCTCCCGTCGTTACAGCGCACTTTGTGACTTTTCTCCTCTGATGCACGACTTGAATCTGGAGAAATTCGACCAATGCGTGGAGTGGCGTCGATTTGGCTACCGAAAGAACACAATATTTCCTCCCGTCGTTACAGCGCACTTTGTGACTTTTCTCCTCTGATGCACGACTTGAATCTGGAGAAATTCGACCAATGCGTGGAGTGGCGTCGATTTGGCTACCGAAAGAACACAATATTTCCTCCCGTCGTTACAGCGCACTTTGTGACTTTTCTCCTCTGATGCACGACTTGAATCTGGAGAAATTCGACCAATGCGTGGAGTGGCGTCGATTTGGCTACAGAAAGAACACAATATTTCCTCCCGTCGTTACAGCGCACTTTGTGACTTTTCTCCTCTGATGCACGACTTGAATCTGGAGAAATTCGACCAATGCGTGGAGTGGCGTCGATTTGGCTACCGAAAGAACACAATATTTCCTCCCGTCGTTACACCGCACTTTGTGACTTTTCTCCTCTGATGCACGACTTGAATCTGGAGAAATTCGACCAATGCATGGAGTGGCGTCGTTTTGGCTACCGAAAGAACACAATATTTCCTCCCGTCGTTACACCGCACTTTGTGACTTTTCTCCTCTGATGCACGACTTGAATCTGGAGAAATTCGACCAATGCATGGAGTGGCGTCGTTTTGGCTACCGAAAGAACACAATATTTCCTCCCGTCGTTACACCGCACTTTGTGACTTTTTCTCCTCTGATGCACGACTTGAATCTGGAGAAATTCGACCAATGCGTGGAGTGGCGTCGATTTGGCTACCGAAAGAACACAATATTTCCTCCCGTCGTTACACCGCACTTTGTGACTTTTCTCCTCTGATGCACGACTTGAATCTGGAGAAATTCGACCAATGCGTGGAGTGGCGTCGATTTGGCTACCGAAAGAACACAATATTTCCTCCCGTCGTTACACCGCACTTTGTGACTTTTCTCCTCTGATGCACGACTTGAATCTGGAGAAATTCGACCAATGCGTGGAGTGGCGTCGATTTGGCTACCGAAAGAACACAATATTTCCTCCCGTCGTTACAGCGCACTTTGTGACTTTTCTCCTCTGATGCACGACTTGAATCTGGAGAAATTCCACCAATGCGTGGAGTGGCGTCGATTTGGCTACCGAAACAACACAATATTTCCTCCCGTCGTTACACCGCACTTTGTGACTTTTCTCCTCTGATGCACGACTTGAATCTGGAGAAATTCGACCAATGCGTGGAGTGGCGTCGATTTGGCTACCGAAACAACACAATATTTCCTCCCGTCGTTACACCGCACTTTGTGACTTTTCTCCTCTGATGCACGACTTGAATCTGGAGAAATTCGACCAATGCGTGGAGTGGCGTCGATTTGGCTACCGAAAGAACACAATATTTCCTCCCGTCGTTACACCGCACTTTGTGACTTTTCTCCTCTGATGCACGACTTGAATCTGGAGAAATTCGACCAATGCGTGGAGTGGCGTCGATTTGGCTACCGAAAGAACACAATATTTCCTCCCGTCGTTACAGCGCACTTTGTGACTTTTCTCCTCTGATGCACGACTTGAATCTGGAGAAATTCGACCAATGCGTGGAGTGGCGTCGATTTGGCTACAGAAAGAACACAATATTTCCTCCCGTCGTTACAGCGCACTTTGTGACTTTTCTCCTCTGATGCACGACTTGAATCTGGAGAAATTCGACCAATGCGTGGAGTGGCGTCGATTTGGCTACAGAAAGAACACAATATTTCCTCCCGTCGTTACAGCGCACTTTGTGACTTTTCTCCTCTGATGCACGACTTGAATCTGGAGAAATTCGACCAATGCGTGGAGTGGCGTCGATTTGGCTACCGAAAGAACACAATATTTCCTCCCGTCGTTACAGCGCACTTTGTGACTTTTCTCCTCTGATGCACGACTTGAATCTGGAGAAATTCGACCAATGCGTGGAGTGGCGTCGATTTGGCTACAGAAAGAACACAATATTTCCTCCCGTCGTTACAGCGCACTTTGTGACTTTTCTCCTCTGATGCACGACTTGAATCTGGAGAAATTCGACCAATGCGTGGAGTGGCGTCGATTTGGCTACCGAAAGAACACAATATTTCCTCCCGTCGTTACAGCGCACTTTGTGACTTTTCTCCTCTGATGCACGACTTGAATCTGGAGAAATTCGACCAATGCGTGGAGTGGCGTCGATTTGGCTACCGAAAGAACACAATATTTCCTCCCGTCGTTACAGCGCACTTTGTGACTTTTCTCCTCTGATGCACGACTTGAATCTGGAGAAATTCGACCAATGCGTGGAGTGGCGTCGATTTGGCTACCGAAAGAACACAATATTTCCTCCCGTCGTTACAGCGCACTTTGTGACTTTTCTCCTCTGATGCACGACTGAATCTGGAGAAATTCGACCAATGCGTGGAGTGGCGTCGATTTGGCTACCGAAAGAACACAATATTTCCTCCCGTCGTTACACCGCACTTTGTGACTTTTCTCCTCTGATGCACGACTTGAATCTGGAGAAATTCGACCAATGCATGGAGTGGCGTCGTTTTGGCTACCGAAAGAACACAATATTTCCTCCCGTCGTTACACCGCACTTTGTGACTTTTCTCCTCTGATGCACGACTTGAATCTGGAGAAATTCGACCAACGCATGGAGTGGCGTCGTTTTGGCTACCGAAAGAACACAATATTTCCTCCCGTCGTTACACCGCACTTTGTGACATTTTCTCCTCTGATGCACGACTTGAATCTGGAGAAATTCGACCAATGCGTGGAGTGGCGTCGTTTTGGCTACCGAAAGAACACAATATTTCCTCCCGTCGTTACACCGCACTTTGTGACTTTTCTCCTCTGATGCTCGACTTGAATCTGGAGAAATTCGACCAATGCATGGAGTGGCGTCGTTTTGGCTACCGAAAGAACACAATATTTCCTCCCGTCGTTACACCGCACTTTGTGACTTTTCTCCTCTGATGCACGACTTGAATCTGGAGAAATTCGACCAATGCATGGAGTGGCGTCGTTTTGGCTACCGAAAGAACACAATATTTCCTCCCGTCGTTACACCGCACTTTGTGACTTTTCTCCTCTGATGCACGACTTGAATCTGGAGAAATTCGACCAATGCATGGAGTGGCGTCGTTTTGGCTACCGAAAGAACACAATATTTCCTCCCGTCGTTACACCGCACTTTGTGACTTTTCTCCTCTGATGCACGACTTGAATCTGGAGAAATTCGACCAATGCGTGGAGTGGCGTCGATTTGGCTACCGAAAGAACACAATATTTCCTCCCGTCGTTACACCGCACTTTGTGACTTTTCTCCTCTGATGCACGACTTGAATCTGGAGAAATTCGACCAATGCATGGAGTGGCGTCGTTTTGGCTACCGAAAGAACACAATATTTCCTCCCGTCGTTACACCGCACTTTGTGACTTTTCTCCTCTGATGCACGACTTGAATCTGGAGAAATTCGACCAATGCGTGGAGTGGCGTCGTTTTGGCTACCGAAAGAACACAATATTTCCTCCCGTCGTTACACCGCACTTTGTGACTTTTCTCCTCTGATGCACGACTTGAATCTGGAGAAATTCGACCAGTGCATGGAGTGGCGTCGATTTGGCTACCGAAAGAACACAATATTTCCTCCCGTCGTTACACCGCACTTTGTGACTTTTCTCCTCTGATGCACGACTTGAATCTGGAGAAATTCGACCAATGCATGGAGTGGCGTCGTTTTGGCTACCGAAAGAACACAATATTTCCTCCCGTCGTTACACCGCACTTTGTGACTTTTCTCCTCTGATGCACGACTTGAATCTGGAGAAATTCGACCAATGCGTGGAGTGGCGTCGTTTTGGCTACCGAAAGAACACAATATTTCCTCCCGTCGTTACACCGCACTTTGTGACTTTTCTCCTCTGATGCACGACTTGAATCTGGAGAAATTCGACCAATGCATGGAGTGGCGTCGTTTTGGCTACCGAAAGAACACAATATTTCCTCCCGTCGTTACACCGCACTTTGTGACTTTTCTCCTCTGATGCACGACTTGAATCTGGAGAAATTCGACCAATGCGTGGAGTGGCGTCTATTTGGCTACCGAAAGAACACAATATTTCCTCCCGTCGTTACACCGCACTTTGTGACTTTTCTCCTCTGATGCACGACTTGAATCTGGAGAAATTCGACCAGTGCATGGAGTGGCGTCGTTTTGGCTACCGAAAGAACACAATATTTCCTCCCGTCGTTACACCGCACTTTGTGACTTTTCTCCTCTGATGCACGACTTGAATCTGGAGAAATTCGACCAATGCATGGAGTGGCGTCGTTTTGGCTACCGAAAGAACACAATATTTCCTCCCGTCGTTACACCGCACTTTGTGACTTTTCTCCTCTGATGCACGACTTGAATCTGGAGAAATTCGACCAATGCATGGAGTGGCGTCGTTTTGGCTATGTCTGTGTGGCGCGGAGTGCCCCCACTCGCAGTACAGCACCACCGGGAGACACCCCTTGCCATACGCTTTCGCACACTTGATGACCCGGCAGTGCTCGCCGTGACATAGCCGAGACCCCCCAACAGAGAAAGACCCTGCGAGAGGCCCCAGCTGGCCGGGATACGTGCCTGGCTTCAGCCCACCACCGGCTAGCGCCCTCGCACCACACCACTCGACGGATAGCGCCGGGGGTTGCCAAAGCCCCCCGCACCCCTCAGCTTCCAGGCTGGATTACAGAAGGACGCCACCCCTCCTAGCCTCCTGAGGGCCCTTGTGGAACAGGGAAGGGGACGGAAAAACTTTCCCATCACCACGAAGTGGTCCCAGTGAACTTAAACCCAGCAAATGGAATCAGGGTTTTACCCCTTACGGCTACTGCTACAAGAGGCCGCCACACCTCCCGGTATTCGTGTCTTGCAGACTAGGTTCCCGCCCCCAGGAAGCTGGGTTACAACCACTCGCCACGGAAGTTAGCCATAGGAACTGTGTCCGAACACTGGGTACCACCAGGGATTACCGCCGTTGGCGACGTGAAAGGACACCAGTGACAGACCTCATAAGCCATCACGTTTCCTCTCTCCCGGCAGGGGGAGTGCTGCGAGACCGTCGCCTGACGGTCCACGTCAGAGGTCGGATCCACCGACTTTCAGGGCGCGAGGAAAGTTGGGCAAAAGCAGACCATGAACGGATAGCACCAGGATAAACCCCGTGCCCTTCAGCCTCCAAATATGCTGGATTACAGGAGGGTAGCAACACCTCCCGGCCTCATCCGAGGGCCCCAACGTGACCGCGGCCAACGCTTCCCCGGTTTGTTGGTTAAACCAATAGGCACCGTTACAGGAAGCTGCCATAAACTTCGGACGAACCGAGACCTCCCGGTACTTGTGTCACGCAGACTAGCCCAAGCCCCCTAGACACTGGGTTACGACCACACGCCACTGAAGTTGGCCACAGGGACTTCGTCCGGACGCCGAGTACCATTGGGGAATGGCCGCTCCGGTCTGCTCTACCACTACCTCTTGCCCTCTAGCAGGCTTCACCTGTCTGGTTTGCTCGTACTCGTACGCAGCACCTGGGGGGTCAGCTACCTCCCCCGACGAAGTTCGCTCCCTCAGTTGCCCCTTTAGCCGCCAAAGGCGTTGCCCGGGTCCTACCACGAGGAGGCGGGGTTGAGGAGCCAGGTCAGGCCGTTTCCGACACTCCGAGGAGCCTCTGACCTATAACGAGCCCTTGGATTCCTCCCGAGCCCTTGGAAAGAACACAGTATTTCCTCCCGTCGTTTCAGCGCACTTTGTGACTTTTCTCCTCTGATGCACGACTTGAATCTGGAGAAATTCGACCAATGCATGGAGTGGCGTCGTTTTGGCTACCGAAAGAACACAATATTTCCTCCCGTCGTTACACCGCACTTTGTGACTTTTCTCCTCTGATGCACGACTTGAATCTGGAGAAATTCGACCAATGCATGGAGTGGCGTCGTTTTGGCTACCGAAAGAACACAATATTTCCTCCCGTCGTTACACCGCACTTTGTGACTTTTCTCCTCTGATGCACGACTTGAATCTGGAGAAATTCGACCAATGCATGGAGTGGCGTCGTTTTGGCTACCGAAAGAACACAATATTTCCTCCCGTCGTTACACCGCACTTTGTGACTTTTCTCCTCTGATGCACGACTTGAATCTGGAGAAATTCGACCAATGCATGGAGTGGCGTCGTTTTGGCTACCGAAAGAACACAATATTTCCTCCCGTCGTTACACCGCACTTTGTGACTTTTCTCCTCTGATGCACGACTTGAATCTGGAGAAATTCGACCAATGCATGGAGTGGCGTCGTTTTGGCTACCGAAAGAACACAATATTTCCTCCCGTCGTTACACCGCACTTTGTGACTTTTCTCCTCTGATGCACGACTTGAATCTGGAGAAATTCGACCAATGCATGGAGTGGCGTCGTTTTGGCTACCGAAAGAACACAATATTTCCTCCCGTCGTTACACCGCACTTTGTGACTTTTCTCCTCTGATGCACGACTTGAATCTGGAGAAATTCGACCAATGCATGGAGTGGCGTCGTTTTGGCTACCGAAAGAACACAATATTTCCTCCCGTCGTTACACAGCACTTTGTGACTTTTCTCCTCTGATGCACGACTTGAATCTGGAGAAATTCGACCAATGCATGGAGTGGCGTCGTTTTGGCTACCGAAAGAACACAATATTTCCTCCCGTCGTTACACCGCACTTTGTGACTTTTCTCCTCTGATGCACGACTTGAATCTGGAGAAATTCGACCAATGCGTGGAGTGGCGTCGATTTGGCTACCGAAAGAACACAATATTTCCTCCCGTCGTTACACCGCACTTTGTGACTTTTCTCCTCTGATGCACGACTTGAATCTGGAGAAATTCGACCAATGCGTGGAGTGGCGTCGATTTGGCTACCGAAAGAACACAATATTTCCTCCCGTCGTTACACCGCACTTTGTGACTTTTCTCCTCTGATGCACGACTTGAATCTGGAGAAATTCGACCAATGCATGGAGTGGCGTCGTTTTGGCTACCGAAAGAACACAATATTTCCTCCCGTCGTTACACCGCACTTTGTGACTTTTCTCCTCTGATGCACGACTTGAATCTGGAGAAATTCGACCAATGCATGGAGTGGCGTCGTTTTGGCTACCGAAAGAACACAATATTTCCTCCCGTCGTTACACCGCACTTTGTGACTTTTCTCCTCTGATGCACGACTTGAATCTGGAGAAATTCGACCAATGCGTGGAGTGGCGTCGATTTGGCTACCGAAAGAACACAATATTTCCTCCCGTCGTTACACCGCACTTTGTGACTTTTCTCCTCTGATGCACGACTTGAATCTGGAGAAATTCGACCAATGCATGGAGTGGCGTCGTTTTGGCTACCGAAAGAACACAATATTTCCTCCCGTCGTTACACCGCACTTTGTGACTTTTCTCCTCTGATGCACGACTTGAATCTGGAGAAATTCGACCAATGCATGGAGTGGCGTCGTTTTGGCTACCGAAAGAACACAATATTTCCTCCCGTCGTTACACCGCACTTTGTGACTTTTCTCCTCTGATGCACGACTTGAATCTGGAGAAATTCGACCAATGCGTGGAGTGGCGTTGATTTGGCTACCGAAAGAACACAATATTTCCTCCCGTCGTTACACCGCACTTTGTGACTTTTCTCCTCTGATGCACGACTTGAATCTGGAGAAATTCGACCAATGCATGGAGTGGCGTCGTTTTGGCTACCGAAAGAACACAATATTTCCTCCCGTCGTTACACCGCACTTTGTGACTTTTCTCCTCTGATGCACGACTTGAATCTGGAGAAATTCGACCAATGCATGGAGTGGCGTCGTTTTGGCTACCGAAAGAACACAATATTTCCTCCCGTCGTTACACCGCACTTTGTGACTTTTCTCCTCTGATGCACGACTTGAATCTGGAGAAATTCGACCAATGCATGGAGTGGCGTCGTTTTGGCTACCGAAAGAACACAATATTTCCTCCCGTCGTTACACCGCACTTTGTGACTTTTCTCCTCTGATGCACGACTTGAATCTGGAGAAATTCGACCAATGCATGGAGTGGCGTCGTTTTGGCTAAAACGTAAATGTACCCAAAAAATGGGTTTAAAAGCCAAGTCGGGGCTCTGCAGACCTCGCCACGCGGAGCGTAGCGAGTTTTGGTGGTCGCAGACCCAAACTTGGGGTTAAGACCAAACGCACAAAAATGTGCAAACCACATAGTAAAATATACAAAGTTAAAACACTGCCCGACAAGTGGCTAAAAGGAGTGGAGCGTAATAAGCCTCAAAATAAACTCAAACACAAAACAGGGGTCCCGATAATCTAGCAAAACCACGGGAACTCCTCTCCACTTCCCTATGACAAAATCAGAGGGGAAAGCCAGCAAGGCAGTATGACACATAATGGTTAAGAGGGTCTATTCAATACTCCAGGGTGTATTTGCAACTTGTTGTTCAAAAGGTGTATTTGCTACTAAATGTTCGAGGATGTATAATTGGAACAAGATGTTCAAAAATATAATGGGGCAAACGAGCAAAGCAAGTGCTCGTTATGCCAACGCAAGATCTCAAGTGTAATAATACACTGTGCGCTAAGATCCAAAAGACCACAAGAAGATGTAGCAGCATCACAGAAAAGGTGTATTTGCTATAAGATGTTCAAGAAGATGGATTTGCTACAATGTTGAAGAGTAAATGGAGCAACCGAGCACAAAAAAAAACTCTCGGTGTGCTGACGCAAGGTGTTAAGTGTAATAGTACACTATACGTTAGAAATTCAGCAAACCATAAGAAGATCTAGCAACACCATAAGAAGATCAAAAGAGGTGTAAATGCCACAAGATATTTATAGAGGGTGTATTTGCTACTGATGTTCAAAAATATTAATAAGCCCACGAGCACGAAAAACGCTCGGACTGCTGACGCAAGATCTTAAGTGCATTAATACACTATGCGTAAAGATCTAGCAAAACCCCTAAAAAGATTGGCAACACCATAAGAAGATCTAGCAAAACACACTGAAACGATGGCTGCCCCCGTCATACCTTACGAACAAACCGACTCAGGCAGATCAAACTACCCACCAGGGCCCTGGCCGCCAACCATGAAACATCAGATCTCGAAAGCCCAAGTTCTTCACACAGCTTCCGCATGGATTGACAGACCAGACCCCTGGCTCCGAGGACCGCCCCGACCGCTCTAAATGCTCTGCCTGGAAAAAGCTGAGCCAGACAAGCGTACTTTTCAGATTTTTCCCTTGCCTTCTTCTCGAGATTGGCCACAGAAGAGTCCCACGCGATTGCCACATCCACCACGACTACCTCATGCCCCCTATCTAAAACAAGGTCTGGCTTGAGCCGAGCGCCACCAACAGTGAAAACTTTCTCCGCAGAAACAGTAGTATTCGGAGAATACTTAACAGCAAGTCTTTGTAACTGTTTTGCAATGAAGTTGTGGCGCTCGACTCTGGGGCCGTGGACTCGCTCGCAGTACTGGAGAATGTGGCAAGGCGACTCTTCGGCCTCATGACAGTGGTGACAAAGTCTGGCCGTGGGGTCCTCGGCGTGTTTATTGAAAAGTGATCTCGTTGGGAAAACGTCTGCTCTGAGCCGCAAGGCCTTGATTTTATCGCCTTCTTTGATAAACTGGCAGTCCGGGTGCAGCCACCGATTCCCTAGGGTATCCTTCTCGAAGGCAAAAAGATCCCTCTTAGCATAGCCGCCTTTTTTGTCACTGTACCACCTTCTCTTGCTCTCGTTCAGGGCCAGTTGCAACTCCCTACCATGCACTACACCATCAGGAACACCCAGCACTGTGGACAGTCGCGAGGCGTAGCCTCCGAGCACCTCGTTAAAGATTTCATCGACAAACATGTTGCCGAGGCACCGCAGTCTACCCAAGGACTTCAACTGGACTGCTGGAGCTGTCCACAGTACTGGCAAAAGCCCCATACCACCACTCCTGTAAGGCAACCAGAGCAGGACGTTAGGAAATGATCCTGGTAAATGAGCTGTTTTCTTAACAAAGGACCTGTGCCACTTGTCGACTTTTTGTGACTGAGACAAAACAGCCAGGGAGTTGGAAAGGAGGTATAACTGGCGTGATACTACTAGGTCTTTGTAGCATTTTATTCTCTGAAGCGGCTTCAACGACGCCTTCATCAATAATCGGGCAACAGAGTCGCTGTATTTGTCCTCCAGTAAAGGACCCTTACTGACGGACAAGGAGACCCCGAGATACTTCACAACACCTCCTCTTCCCAAAGCATCCACCCGTGCTCCTGCAATTTCCACAGGTGGTGCACCGTAGTCGAACCAGCCGGTTTCGCTGTTCCATCGCCAGCCGAAATACTGTGTTTTCCGAGGATTTAACGTGAGACCAACAGACGTCATGTACGTCTCAACCATCTGCAGCAGTCTTGTTAAAGCAGAATGGTTCTCGGAAAACACGAGCAAATCGTCAGCGAAGGCCATGGAAGCAGCCGAAGCCGCTCCAGCGTGATACCCAAGCTCGGTCTGGTTCAACTGGGCAAGAAGAGGGTCAAGTACGCAGTTAAAGAGAAAAGGTGACAAGGGGTCTCCCTGCTTAATACCTTGTCGTACAGCGACTCTGGCGCCGTCTGTTCTGCCGTTCAAGTGAAACGTGGTGGTATTGCCAGTATACAGTTCCTTAACCAACTCCTGAAAGAGTGGTGGCACGTCCTTGCCCTCAAGGGCTGAAAAGATGGAATTATGACTCAGGGAATCGAAAGCTTTCCTAACGTCCAAGCTCGCCACATACAGGGGCTTATGTGTTCTTTTGGAGTGCAACATGATGCCCTGAAGAAGGAGAAGGTTGGAGCTCGTGCTCCGGTCACTCTCAAACCCACTTTGCAAATCGTGGAAACGATTTTCGGCCGAAAGGCGGGACAATAAGATTTTAGAGAACAACCTAAGGACCAAGGGTGAGATCGTAATAGGTCTGAAATCGGAAGCCGATTCAGGCCTTGGTACCTTAGGGATAAAGAAGGTTCTTGAGTGCTTGAGCTCGGGTGGAACGACCACGAACCTCATGAAGTTGTTAAGCACAGCAGCGAGGACCACCTCGGGAACCCGCTTCAACAACTCAACAGTCACTCCGTCTGGACCAGGAGAAGTACCATTCTTAAAGGAGCTCAAAGCCTCCCCCACTTCTGAGTCGGCAACAGGGCCGCAATACGCTTTCACCTTACTTCTAGACGAAGGCACCGAGACGCTGGTTTTGGAAGGAGAAGAGAAGAGTGGATCATACGTGGAGTGAACATCAGCCAACGTGACAGGGAAACTCACCCCCTCAGCTTGCAACTGGTGGACGAGGACCTTCGGTCCCATCCTGTAAAGACGCTGATGTTCACGGTACTTCTCTCTTCTTCTCGCTGCCTTCGTCCTAGGCTGGGCTGATTTAGTTGGCAAAGTGCGTTGGTGTTTTGGATGGGGAAAGGCGTTGAAAACTCGGTAAATTCTCTCTAAGTCAGTATATTGCAGTGGCCCAGACAGAACCCTTCCAGCAAGGTCCCGCGGTAGTCCCGCTCTCTCAAGGTCCTCCACACTGAGCTCAGCGACTCCGCCTTCTGACCTCGTACTACTCTCAGACACAAACTGCTCTTGACTCAAAAGTTCCTGTCTTTCTTTGTAACGTGCTGACCGTGCAGCTGCCAATATTTGTTTATATTTTTGGAGATGACGTATACCCCTGATGCTCATGAGTGAACGGGTGGGGTAACGTTTGGACAGTTCAAGATTGATAAATGGGTGTTTTCCCAAATCTAGCTCAAGCACAGCCAGAAGATGCATTTCTGCCTTGGTCCAACGACCATAAGACGTAGCAGGCCGCCCCGGCTCCGCCGCGCCCTGAACGGCCAGCACCGCCCCGTGCGGACCCGACTCATCAACTTCGCAGTCCCCAGAACCGCCAGAATAAGAAGACTGTGAGTGTGGAGGCTCGATGTTACCTCTCTGCCACTCGATTGGCTCAGAGACCAATCCACGAGCTGTTTCGGCAAACAGAGGAGGGGGGGCAATACCCCTGTCCGCCAACAATTCAGCCAACTGTGACTCGCTCGTTGTCATAGGGGTGTCAGGCTCGTCAGTCACTCCCACAAGGGAAGGACCAACTTCCGGCACAGCCGGACTTAGAACAACCTGCCCCGAAACACTCGATGCCTCCCCAAGGGGAGAACACCTCTCGTCGCATAATGATGGAGCCGGCATCGCCGGACTTAAGACACTTTGCTCCCTGACACTGCCACCCCCATCAGGAGAGCATGGAAGAAGTTCTGTACTGGGACTGGGGACTACAGCCGCCGACGCGCAAGATCCACCCGACGCGGCGCAAGCCGCCCCGGACGCGCCCGAGCCAGAGGGGTCTACCTGGGAACTTCGCTTTCTTTTGCATTTTGTGTGGTGTGACGATATGGTTTTACTTGAGTTGGAAGTTTTGTTCAAGCAAACACCACACTTCCAAACGAGCCTTGTGTTGTGTGTAAGAAGGTAGTGGCTCTCGAGTTTGGGTCGTGACGACACAGGAAGGTCGCACAGGTGACATGAAAGACTGACTTGTGGTGGATAGACGGTGACCCATTCGTGGGTCGCCATCTTCAATGTAAAAGACGCAACGCTCGCACTCAACGGTGCAGGTGTAGGCCCCCTGTGCTATGAACAGGGAGACCCAAAAGGAAGAAAGAACACAGGTTTCACCTGCACCAGGCCAAAAGGCCTGCGCTCCCCACTTGGCCGGCTATGCAAAAGCAAAGCCGTTTCCACCCGGCACCACGAGGAGGTGGGGGAGCACTTGTGACACACCGCCAAGAACACTTCGCAAAACACAGACAAGAAGCAGCGAAAAAGGTGTGCCACGCCGGGCAAAAAGAAAGAAAGAACACAATATTTCCTCCCGTCGTTACACCGCACTTTGTGACTTTTCTCCTCTGATGCACGACTTGAATCTGGAGAAATTCGACCAATGCGTGGAGTGGCGTCGTTTTGGCTACCGAAAGAACACAATATTTCCTCCCGTCGTTACACCGCACTTTGTGACTTTTCTCCTCTGATGCACGACTTGAATCTGGAGAAATTCGACCAATGCATGGAGTGGCGTCGTTTTGGCTACCGAAAGAACACAATATTTCCTCCCGTCGTTACACCGCACTTTGTGACTTTTCTCCTCTGATGCACGACTTGAATCTGGAGAAATTCGACCAATGCATGGAGTGGCGTCGTTTTGGCTACCGAAAGAACACAATATTTCCTCCCGTCGTTACACCGCACTTTATGACTTTTCTCCTCTGATGCACGACTTGAATCTGGAGAAATTCGACCAATGCATGGAGTGGCGTCGTTTTGGCTACCGAAAGAACACAATATTTCCTCCCGTCGTTACACCGCACTTTGTGACTTTTCTCCTCTGATGCACAACTTGAATCTGGAGAAATTCGACCAATGCATGGAGTGGCGTCGTTTTGGCTACCGAAAGAACACAATATTTCCTCCCGTCGTTACACCGCACTTTGTGACTTTTCTCCTCTGATGCACGACTTGAATCTGGAGAAATTCGACCAATGCATGGAGTGGCGTCGTTTTGGCTACCGAAAGAACACAATATTTCCTCCCGTCGTTACACCGCACTTTGTGACTTTTCTCCTCTGATGCACGACTTGAATCTGGAGAAATTCGACCAATGCATGGAGTGGCGTCGTTTTGGCTTCCGAAAGAACACAATATTTCCTCCCGTCGTTACACCGCACTTTGTGACTTTTCTCCTCTGATGCACGACTTGAATCTGGAGAAATTCGACCAATGCGTGGAGTGGCGTCGATTTGGCTAGTAAAAGAAATGTCCTCAAAACAGGTAAAAACGTTAGGCTCCGAAGGAGATTCTTTGCGGCCATGCCCTTTCAGGCAAGCGTTGTCCTGCTAGTTGACCGCAAGAGATCCCCTTACACAGCGTTAAGAGGAATAGAATACGTAGGATAAAAACTCTAAAACGATGGAACCCGACCACCAATAAATAGCAGGAAACCTGGACATCAAACCATTTTGCCAAACCGATTCAAACAAATGAGGCTGCCAACCAATACCTTGGCGGCAAGCCATCCCACATCACGACCAGTGAAACCGAGGTCCTTAAGAATCTTTCTCGTAGATGCACAAGTGCCAGCACGAGCGCCAAAACACAGGCCTGCAACTCTGACGTTGCAACCAGGGAAGGAATCAACCAGAGGAGAATACTTTAAAGACTTTCCTCTATTCACATCCTCAAGCGTTTTCGTCGACGCATCCCACGCCACTGCCATATCAAGGATAACAACCTCACTGCCATCTTTAACAATAATATCTGGCTTGAGCCGGACCCCGTTTGTCGCGGTATACACTTTTTCTTGTTCGATGTGGGCAAGCGGATTGTATTTACGAATCAAGCGAACGATTTGCCGGCACACAAAATTGTGCCGCTCGATCCTAGGCAGGTGGATCTTCTCGCATTCCTGCAAGATATGAAATGCCGTTTCTTCTTTATTCTTGCAGTACCTGCACTTCGTGGCGGTAGGATCGGTAGAGCCCTTATTTGACAAGGCTTTAGTTGGGTACAAATTCGTTCGCAATCGTAATGCCCTGATTCTGTCCCCATCCGCAACATAACGGCAATCAGGCTCAAGCCATTGATTCCCAACAGGTTCTTTAGTATGGGAAAAAAGTGAGGTGTTAGAGTATGGCAGTCGCGCTCGTTCAACCCAACGCTTTCGAGCCTCAACAAGAGCGGAATTCACATCAGTCTGAGAGACTAGGCCGAAAGGTATATCCAAGTGCTTGCAGACCCGCTCATGAATACCTGCCAACGAGGTGGAAAGAACTGCGTCGACAAAGGGATGCGCTAGGCGCGCCATACGTGCAAAGGCCTTGGCCTGGGCAGCCACGGCAGACCACTCGAGTTGGGCGACTCCCAAACCACCCTCCCTTGTAGGCAGATGGATATGGGTGGTTGGAAAGGGCATTGGAAGGTGAAGAGTACGTTTGATGGCAACACGCAAGAGCTTGTCCCGACGCGACGCCTCCCTCGCCGCATTAAGAGCATTGGATAGGATATACTGGTATCGGGACACAACCAAGAGATTCAAACATCTGGTGCGCTGAAAAGGCTCAAGCGCTGCAGAGGCCACAACCTTCGCTATTCTGTCCGTCATCTCGTCACACGCTTTTGGGGGTTTATTCAAGAAAAGCTGGAGGCCAAGATATTTAATAGGCTCGTTTTTGCCAATGCTGCGGGCCTCACTCCCGGCTATACGCAAGGGCGGCAAACTGTAATCGAACCACTTGCGTATGCCGTCATACCGCCAGCCAAAATACTGAGTCTTAGCGGAGTTTAACGATAACTGCACTCCAGCCAGGTAACACTCCGCTTCACGGACGAGTGCGTTAAGACTCTCAAGGCTTGGGGCCATCAACAGCACATCATCTGCAAAAGCCAGGGCCGCAGCATCGGCACCTCCAATCTGCACCCCCAACCCCATAGCGTTGACCTTTTGAAGAAAGGGGTCCAATATTGCATTAAAAAGAAAGGGAGAAAGGGGATCTCCCTGCTTTATGCCCCTTCGTACTGGTATTTTCCGATCGTCAGAGACGCCGTTCAAGAAGAACGAGGTGGTAGCTCCATCATAGAGGTTCCGGAGGAGGGTTATGTAGAACTCCGGAAAACCCCTGCCCCTCAGCGCACCAAATATTGCCTCATGACTGACTACGTCGAAAGCTTTGCGGATATCCAAGGAAGCCGCATATAAACTCTTTTTCGCTCTTTTGAGGGATCTCATGACGCCTTGCAGCAACAATAAGTTGGTACTGGAACTCCTGTCGTCCTGGAAACCACCATGGAAGGCGTGGAAGGAGTTGCTGACAGAGAATCTGCTGAGTAGAATCTTTGAAAAGAGCCGACTGATCATAGATGACATGGTCAATGGTCGCAGGTCGGAGGCACACTTAGAAGAAGTCGTTTTCGGTATGAATACCGTTTTGGAATGCTTCATTTCTGCAGGGATGTCTTGGAACTTGAGAAAGTTGTTAAAGATGAGGGCAAGTATCGAAGTAGGAATTCTTGACAATTCATTCGTCGTCACCCCATCAGGTCCAGGGGCAGCCTTTGCGTTCAAGCTGTTGATCGCCGCTGTCACCTCTTCTGCTGTGATTGGTTCCACTGGCACCTGAATCTTGACCATAGATTCCAAATCGCCCTGAACAGGCCCTGATGCCGTAGAGAACATGGGATCATAAAGTTCGTGCACGTCTCGTAATTGGGGAGCAGATGCTCCCTCGCCCTGTTCCATTAACAGCTGGTGAGCAAGGACACGAGGGCCCAGGCGATAAAGATGTTGATGCCTAAGGAATCTTAACTTGCGCCTTGTTCCACGATTCTGACCGTCAACATTCCTGTAATCCTGCCGTCTTTCAGAAGACTTCTTAGAGGCAGCCTTTCGAACACCAAAAAGGGAAAATAGCCTCTGGATATCCTCCATAGTAATAGGGACAGTACCCAAGTTATGGGCTAGGGCCTCATTCGTGACGCCCGCATTTGCCAAGTCTCGTTTTATGTCCTCAATATTCATCTGGGATAATGTGGTGCTAGCTGGACCAGGAGCTCTCTGGCATACTCTTGCATTATTCCTGTCAGCAAGAATGCCCCGCAGAATGGCTTTGTAGCGGTTTTGATGGCGTTGCATCCTTATAGCCATAAGCGATCTACTTGGAAACCGTTGAGCCAGCTGCTGATTTATAAAAGGATGCCCAATCAATTCGCATTCCAGAAGGGCTAGGGCTCGTAGATCCTGATCGGTCCACCTCCCGTAAGACAAAATGGGACCGTCCTCTTGAAGAACAGGACCACTACCGACTCCATCACCACATATACCGCCTTCAGCAGCACGAAACGCCACTACCCCATCCACATCCGCACCAGACCCGCCCGCGACAGACAATACGGCGGACCGCGCACCGCCCACGCCGCCAGCACTCTCAGCCTCATCCAAGGAAATTTCATTGCCTCGATCTGCGTTGGTACCAGGAGAGTAAAACATCTCCGTCCGTGAACCAGGGCCATCACCAAATATTCGAGAGGGCGGTATTGCCCCCGCCAGGTCCAAAGCTTCGGCTAATAAAGAGATTTCTCTCGTCACGGACATATCAGAGGCATCCGAAGATGTTCGTTCCACAGCCGGACTGACAGTACAGGAGGCTACATTAAGCACTCCAGGCTGGGATAAAGACACACTAGTAGAAGTCTGAGGCAGGCTCATGTCACTAAGAAGGTCCGTCGGGAAAGAACACAATATTTCCTCCCGTCGTTACACCACACTTTGTGACTTTTCTCCTCTGATGCACGACTTGAATCTGGAGAAATTCGACCAATGCGTGGAGTGGCGTCGATTTGGCTACCGAAAGAACACAATATTTCCTCCCGTCGTTACACCGCACTTTGTGACTTTTCTCCTCTGATGCACGACTTGAATCTGGAGAAATTCGACCAATGCGTGGAGTGGCGTTGATTTGGCTACCGAAAGAACACAATATTTCCTCCCGTCGTTACACCGCACTTTGTGACTTTTCTCCTCTGATGCACGACTTGAATCTGGAGAAATTCGACCAATGCGTGGAGTGGCGTTGATTTGGCTACCGAAAGAACACAATATTTCCTCCCGTCGTTACACCGCACTTTGTGACTTTTCTCCTCTGATGCACGACTTGAATCTGGAGAAATTCGACCAATGCGTGGAGTGGCGTCGATTTGGCTATTCTTTCTTTATTGCACAGTATTCACAATACAATAAATATTTCTCTCTTATCAGGGGAAGAGATTGAAACCCTAAAAATAACGGTCACTGCCTGAGAAGAAGGTAAAAAATGACACTAGGCATACAGAGGTATATAAGGCAAGTGCGGAGGGACCGAAGTCCTTTAATGTCGCACTGTTGCCCGAAAAAAGAAGCGAAAGCATTGAACAGACCCTAAGCATACAAACAGACATAGCAAAGCAATGGTGCGTGTAGAGAGACCAAGGTCCTTTAATGTCATACACGCCTTTCTTTCAATACATCCTCGTTCCGAAAACGTTACTGGGATATGGTATACACAAGCTGCCTCTGTTTTCTCCAAAATTTTACTGTTAATAGGTGGTGTGGAATATTTACGGATCTTATCTTTAGACAGCGCCGAGAGAGGTTTGTAATCGCCGCGAATCTGAACATCCATAACATAAGCAATTCCGTCTTTGCACACTATTAAATCCGGTTTATACACTGCATCACCATCATGGATGTTGTGCTCTTTAAGAGTAGTAGCCCCTTTCTGGTGAAGCCAGGTTTGCAATCTGTTAACTATGTTATTGTGCCTTTTAACAGAAAGAACACAATATTTCCTCCCGTCGTTACACCGCACTTTGTGACTTTTCTCCTCTGATGCACGACCTGAATCTGGAGAAATTCGACCAATGCTCGGAGTGGCGTCGATTTGGCTACCGAAAGAACACAATATTTCCTCCCGTCGTTACACCGCACTTTGTGACTTTTCTCCTCTGATGCACGACTTGAATCTGGAGAAATTCGACCAATGCGTGGAGTGGCGTCGATTTGTCTAAAACCAACATGTACCCCGAAAAACGGGATTAAAAACCTTAACTGGTAACTTGTAAGTCAGGGAAGCCTAACGGCAGCCCTAACTATTGTCATCTAGGCCTCAAGTGCCGGTCAAGGCTACTTTAAAACCCATAAATAAATAAGGAGAATAAACTAAAACTATGCCGACAAGGCTAAAAATAACCCAGGAACTGCACGGCAGAAGCAGAAACGGCTCAAAAAACACGTGCTCAAAAAATACAGACAAAATCCCAACATGGGGAAGAAGGTGGAAGCAGATATGTGTAACGGGAGCCCAAAAGTACCGGGAACCCTCACAAAAGAATACTGGAAAGACACATGTCAGCCCCAACTGAACACCTGACACCTAGTTGCAGTAGTGAAAACGTTGCTGCCCAATCACAAAACAGTCCAGACAGACACGACCGAATCAGATAAGGATGTATGAATTAAATAAACCTTCCCAACTCATACCTGTTTAACAATGCGATTTAAACATATCAGGCTGCCCACCAGGGACCTCGCGGCCAGCCAAGACACATCAGCCTTAGTCAGGCCGAGTTCATCGCATAACTTTCTGGAGGCCGTGCACGTGAGTCCCCTGGCCGCCTGCCACCCGGAACCTTTTTCCTATAAACAAAGGTGCAAGAGCTGAATATTTTTGTACCTTCTCAGCAACCTTTCTTTGCACGTTTCCAACGGACGAATCCCAGGCAATTGGTACGTCAACCACCACGCACTCATCACCGCTCTCAATAATGAGATCCGGTTTTATCGCGCCCGCCGGCTACGGTCATAACCTTTTCAGCCTGCACCAACACCTGAGGGTTGTGCTCCTTAACAAGGCAAGTAAATTGCTTAGTGATAAAGTTATGCCGTTCGACTCTTGGCCCGTGTATTTTCTCACAATATTGTAGTATGTGACATGGTGTTTCGATAGCCTGCCTGCAAAAGTGGCATAACCTAGCGTCCGGGTTGGCCGCATGTTTATTAAACAAGGCTCGAGGGGGGTAAACATCCGCTCTTAACCGCAACGCTCTGATTCGGTCGCCGTCCTTCATGTAATTCCAGTCGGGCTGCAACCACTTGTTCCCAATTACATCGCTTTGGAAGGAAAACAGATCCTGCTTTTTATATTTACACCTCAAAGCGGAAAACCAACGCCTTTTTGAACCGTCAAGCTCAGATTCCAATGTTTCCTGACTAGTTATGCTGGGCACATCCAGATATTCGTAAAGTTTCATCAAGCATGGACCGAGGACGTGATGGAACAACGCATCAACGAATGGATGACCCAGTCTTTGCAACCTGGCCATAGACTTAAGCTGCACTGCAGGTGCCGTCCATTGGACCGGTAACAATCCCAATCCTCCCTCTCTATGTGGCATCCACATGATAGCATTCGGGAACGACTGCGGAAGATGCAAAGCCTTTTTAAGAAAGATCCTATGTGTTTTGTCAGCCTTAACAGACTCCTCTACCACTGATAGCACGTTAGAAAGGGCATACAGCTTGCGTTGAACCACAAGCTCCTTGAAGCACCGCAGACGCTGAAATGGTTTTAACGCGGCCTTTTTTATTATGTCCGCTGTTATATCACATTGTGAGTCAACCAGACTTGGACCTTTATTGTTATATATATTGAGCCCAAGGTACCGCATTGCGCCGCCCCTCTCCAAGGGGTCAATCTTCTGTCCCTGAATCAGCAGTGGTGGCATTATATAATCATACCAACAAGTTATGTTATTCCAGAACCATCCAAAGTATTGCGTTTTTGATGGATTCAACGCCAAACCGACGTCCGCCAGATATCTCTCCACTCTCCGCACAAGATCCTGCAAAGCGGCATGACTTTCCGAAAAGAGTAGGAGATCATCGGCGAACGCCATGGCCGCAGCCGAGGTCTGATCCAGATGATAACCCAAACCACTGCTGTTCAACTCGACCAAAAGTGGGCCGAGGACACAACTGAAGAGTAACGGCGACAATGGGTCCCCCTGTTTGATCCCCTGTCTCACAGGTATTTTCAAACTGTCTGCTTTACCATTCAGCACAAAGGAGGTTGTGGCTCCACTGTAAAGTTCTTGAAGAATATTGGTGAAATGAGCTGGAATGCTTCTACCCTCAAGCGCACTAAACAGTGCATAGTGGCTAACAGAATCGAAGGCTTTTTTTACATCCAAACTAGCCACATAGAGCCCACGATGGCATTTCTATGCATGAATCATCAGACCCTGCAGCAACAGGAGATTGGAACTAGTGGACTTATCAGCTTCACAACCACTCTGGAACGGATGGAATCTGTTCCACTTAGCGAAGCGTGCATGTAACACCTTTGAGTACAATCTCATCAGAATAGGAGAAATGGTAATCGGACGAAAGTCCGAAGCTTTTTGCGGTTTAGGCCCTTTTGGTATAAAGATGGTCTTAGAATTTTTCAACTGTGGTGGAACGACTTCAAATTTCTTTAAATTATTCAGGATCCCAGTAAGCACCTCTGCGGGAACCCTCCTCAGGCACCCAACTGTTATGTCATCTGGTCCAGGCGCCGAACCCATTTGAAATGATCTCAGTGCACTTTCAACCTCAGTGATGGAGATCTCCTCAGTCAAGACATCGACCTTAAAACCCGAAGGCGGAACCTTCGCACTGACCAGGGATGGCATGGAAAAAGGGGGTCGTATAGATCATGTATTTCCTTTAAAGTCACAGGAGCATCAACACCCTTAGCCTGCAGCTGATGAATCAGTACTCGAGGACCCTTTCTGTAAAGCCTCTGATGCTCTCTGTATCTCTGCCTACGACGCGCAGACTTAGTCTGTGCCGTAGTTACTTTCTCACGACGCTCCCCTGCACCAGTAATCTCCCTAGGTTTCGCTCCAAAAGCTTCATAGACATCGAGGAGGTCCCATATCGGAGTGGCTCAGTATATAACCTTTGAACAAGCTCTAATGGGACTCCTGTCTTAAGCATACCGTCCGCCGTAGCGAATCGTTCCTCGACCATCCAGCCTGCCGATCCTCTACTGACATTTGTTTGTTCTTGGTGAACGTTGTGGATGTTTCCTTCTTCTTGAATACTCGCAAACTTTTTGGCTCGTGTATCCCTTAATATGTTCTTGTATTTGGCAAGATGCCTTATACCACGTATGCTCTGCAAGGAGCGCACGGTGTACTGTTTGGACAACTCAAGACTGATAAAGGGATGACTCCCAATTTGAACTTCCAGGTTGGCGAGCAACCTCATCTCAGCCACGGTCCATCGACCATGAGAAACGGGGGGCCCACTCAGCTCCCCCCCACGGGCGCAACAGGGCCCAAGACGGCCGGCGCGGACCCCCCGGCCGCAACCCCAACGACTCCACCCTCCAACACCACCGAACCCTGTGGTCCAGATAAAGGCCAGGTCCCACCAGGAGGGTCAACCTTCTCAGAGATGGCAGCCTCAAACTCAGCCATGGTAACATCCTGTGCTAGCCCTGCAGGGGGAGCCACCCACCCACAGCTATCTGGGCCAAGGCCATCTCCTCCGCCAAAGCAGAAATATCAATCGAGGCCACGGTTGCCTCAGCCTCCTGACTATCATTGACAGTCTCGGCTCGCACAGCAGTACCGGCCAAAGGGGACATCCCCTCGTCAACAACCTCGGTTGGGACCAAAACTACGTCAGAGTCGGGAGCCGAAGGGGTCGCCGCCGTAGCGCCCCCCCCCCCCCCCCGACACGGAACCAGCCGCGCCGGATACAGGGGAACCCAGCAGGCCCACCCTGTTTTGATTTTTCCTCTTACACTTGGTATGGTGTCACGAAATAACTTTGCTGGAAGATGAGGTTTTAGATCGACAAACTCCACATCTCCAGATAAGCTCCACTGAATGGAAGCGATAGTGGTTTTCCAATTTTGGTCTAGATGTCACTCGCAAGTCACACAGGTGACAAATAAGTTCTTCTTTCGGTGGATAGATGACATCCCAAGAGTGGGTTGCCATCTTCAAAAAGAGAATCTACCCCGGCAGTTCCTGAACAGGAAGGGATGTTGATCTGTTAGCTTCTGGGCCAACTGATCCAAAAAACAAGAGCACAGGGGATTGCACCACTCCCGAAGGCCAAAGGCCCCGGGTGGTCCGTTAGCCGGTTTCGCTTATCAAGTGAAACCGTTGCCCGGCGGGCGCCACGAGGAGGCCGGACCACCCTAGTGTCTCAGCTGCACACACTTAAAAGAAGCTTTTGGCACAGAGACGAAATCGCTTGGCTGAGACACCACCCGCCGACAAGACAATATTTCCTCCCGTCCTTACATCGCACTTTGTGACTTTTCTTCTCTGATGCACGATTTGAATCTGGGGAGATTCAACCAATGAGTGGAGTGGCGTTGATTTGGCTAAAACAACTGTGTCCCCTAAAAAAACGGGTAAAACGAAACCAAGACACGTGCTGCATGTTAGCGAGCGCAGGGCGCCGCTATGTTTTTAACACTTAGCACTGTGGCTTAGGTCAATAAAACTAGGGAAGGTAAAGCACAAAATAAAACTGCCTGGCATCGCGAGAAGCTGGGCAACTTCACCACCCATAGGGCCTAAACCAACTTAACGAAACGGTTTAGGCAAGTCAAACTCCCTACAAGGGATTTAGAGGCCAACCAGGAAATGTCGTCAACACTGAGACCTAGGTCTCTACACACACGTCGAGTGAACGGGCAGGTCATGCCTCTTGCTCCAAACGCTACCCTGGCAACGCGAACAGGCTTATGAGGAAATAAGGAGGCCACATCCTTGTACTTGTGCTCCTTTTCACGGCATTTCCACTCTAGGGTAGTTACAGTGGCATCCCAAGTAATGGCCACGTCCAACACGAATACCTGATCCTGAAGGGTTTTCCTGGTACTGGCACACGTCCCACCGCGCGCTCCGAAACACAGCCCCGCCACTGACAGCATTCTGTCAGGGAAGCAAGCAGCTAATACTGAATACTTCGCTACCTTCCCCTGGTTAACAACCTCCAGAGCGGCAGGAGACGCGTCCCACGCGACGGCAACGTCGAGGATGAGGACTTCTTCTCCTCTCGTGATGATAATGTCGGGTTTTAGCCTCGTGCCGTCAACGGCAGTTAAGACTCTCTCCTGATCGACGCCAATGGTGGGATCGTACTTCTTGGCTAGACGAACTATCTGTTTGGCAATAAAGTTATGCCGCTCTATCTGGGGCAAGTGGATTCTGCTGCACTCTTGGAGGATATGGTAAGCAGTTTGTCTTCCCCCTGCAGAACCTACAATGAGTTGCCGCCGGATTTGGCGACTGCCTATTAGACAGAGCCCTTGTCGGGTACAAATTCGATCTCAGCCGAAGAGCTTTTTTCCTGTCATTGTCCCGCATAAAACGGCAATCAGGAGAGAGCCATGTATTCCCAATAGGCTCCTTAATGTGAGAGAAAAGCCCCATGTTGTTGTATTCCAGCATTGCCCTCTTAAAATGCTCTTTTCTAGCCGCGTGGATGGCAGTATCCAGGTCCAGTCGTCCCGTGACACCTGATGGTACATGGAGCTCTTCTGATAATTTTTTAGCTTGCTCGCCAAGAGCCTTCGCGAAAACTGCGTCGACGAGCGGGTCGGCAAGTCGGGACATGCGGGCTAGTGCCTTTAGCTGGCAGGCGGCAGCGGTCCACTCTAGTTGCATCAGTCCCAAACCACCCTCTCTTGCTGGCATATTCACATGAAGGTTGGGATAAGAGAGGGGAAGATGCAGGATCCTCTGCACAGCCAGTCTCATACTTCTATCCCTCCTCTTGGCCTCCCGCATGACACTTAAAGCATTGGACAGGATGTATAGAAATCTAGGGAGCACCAGGACGCTCAGGCACCTCAACCGCTGAAATGGTTTTAAGGCCGCGTCACGCAGAACCTGTATGGTGGCTTCCGTCATGTCGTTGGTAGGACGGGGGGGAGGGGGGCTTATTGACGAAGAGTTCCAGTCCCAGGTAGGTGATGGGTAGGCTTTTATCCCTCGACGTGACGACGGCGCCGGCAATAGTAATGGGTGGCAGTGCATACTCAAACCATTTGCGCACTCCACTGTAGTCTTGGGAAGGAGCGGCTAAACATTGTTGAAGTATGGTCTTGTATTGTTGTTGATGCCTCATCATGCGTATGGCCATGAGTGATCGGCTTGGAAAACGGCGGGCGGGTCGAGTTGTTTTTGTCCTACCGGGCCTGACGGCGGTAGATATAAGGAACATATGGTTAGGACCCCGTGAAGACATACCTGGACAACAACTGCCTCAAGTGTTGTTTTCAGTGGAAGGTGTTTTGCAGGGATGGTCTTAGACGTGAGGATAGCAACACCACCAGCTGCACGTGTTGCACCAACTCGATCTTTTCGGAACAGGTTCCATCGCCGGAATGTATGTGTGTGTTGTGGATTCAGATAGGTCTCTTGTAATGCAAAACAGAGTGCATCATACCTGTCCGAAAGATCACTGACATCGTCAAAATTAGAGAGGAGCCCTCGACAATTCCATTGAAGGATCGCCATAATAGAGAAAATGAGGGAGATGTCTACAAGACATGTCTGCACTATGAAGAAGAGTGTACTGTTTGAGGAAAGTTTCATTATTTTTTCTTTGGGGCCATTATTGGCTGTCTTTCTTTGGCTGTTTTTCTTCCGAGCAGCCGCTAGTTCTTTTGGAGATATATCAGGAAGTGAGCCACTCCGTGAAATATCTCCCTTAGGCTTCCTTTGGGATTGTGAGCTCACGCTCGTGAATGAGCCTTGCGAGCTCGTGTCATCATCGCATTCCATGGCGCTTGCCTCCACAGTTTGCGATGATGACGGTGGCGTCTGTGAAAATGACGCCACGGAAGAGGATTGTGAAGCTGTGGTTACAGTTACAGGAGGTGATGTTTGAGATAGAGGTGTATGTGTTTCTTCACTTTGTGTTGTCTTTTCTGTCTGTGTTGCACATGAAATCATCCTTGGTTTTTCTTTAACGACAGATGAAAAGGAATTCTGGAACAGGAAGGGAGATGCCTTCTTCCTGGCTTCTGGATAACTTAGTTTCTGTGTAATTTTGATGTGCATAACCTCTTTCTCAAACTTCCACTTTGGGCAAGACCTAGAGTACGAAGGGTGGTCACCTGAGCACCTGAGCAGATAAC